>NC_079415.1:23159418-23260660 GCF_026213295.1 Gadus chalcogrammus | reverse complement strand
AAATTGACAGATATCAACATTTCTTGTTTTTATGCGTGCAAAATGCTTTTCAGTGCGCTAGAATCACTTTTTGACCAACAATGTGTTTTTCGACTTGTTTTCTGAAATGAACAGAAAAATCAACATTTCTTGTTTTTATGCGTGCCAAATGCTTTTCAGAGCTCTAGAATCACTTTTTGACCAACAATGTGTTTTTGACCTTACATTGTTGATTTTGCTCAAAACTATTGTATTCCACTTCCAAATAGTGGAGCATGGCCCTATAACCCTTTGGTAAGCTTAGTAACACGTTTGCATTGAAATTGACAGATATCAACATTTCTTGTTTTTATGCGTGCAAAATGCTTTTCAGAGCGCTAGAATCACTTTTTGACCAACAATGTGTTTTCTACTTGTTTTCTGAAATGAACAGAAAAATCAACATTTCTTGTTTTTATGCGTGCCAAATGCTTTTCAGAGCTCTAGAATCACTTTTTGACCAACAATGTGTTTTTGACCTTACATTGTTGATTTTGCTCAAAACTATTGTATTCCACTTCCAAATAGTGGAGCATGGCCCTATAACCCTTTGGTAAGCTTAGTAACACGATTTGCATTGAAATTGACAGATATCAACATTTCTTGTTTTTATGCGTGCAAAATGCTTTTCAGAGCGCTAGAATCACTTTTTGACCAACAATGTGTTTTCGACTTGTTTTCTGAAATGAACAGAAAAATCAACATTTCTTGTTTTTATGCGTGCCAAATGCTTTTCAGAGCTCTAGAATCACTTTTTGACCAACAATGCGTTTTTGACCTTACATTGTTGATTTTGCTCAAAACTATTGTATTCCACTTCCAAATAGTGGAGCATGGCCCTATAACCCTTTGGTAAGCTTAGTACACGTTTGCATTGAAATTGACAGATATCAACATTTCTTGTTTTTATGCGTGCAAAATGCTTTTCAGAGCGCTAGAATCACTTTTTGACCAACAATGTGTTTTCGACTTGTTTTCTGAAATGAACAGAAAAATCAACATTTCTTGTTTTTATGCGTGCCAAATGCTTTTCAGAGCTCTAGAATCACTTTTTGACCAACAATGTGTTTTTGACCTTACATTGTTGATTTTGCTCAAAACTATTGTATTCCACTTCCAAATAGTGGAGCATGGCCCTATAACCCTTTGGTAAGCTTAGTAACACGTTTGCATTGAAATTGACAGATATCAACATTTCTTGTTTTTATGCGTGCAAAATGCTTTTCAGAGCGCTAGAATCACTTTTTGACCAACAATGTGTTTTTAGACTTGTTTTCTGAAATGAACAGAAAAATCAACATTTCTTGTTTTTATGCGTGCCAAATGCTTTTCAGAGCTCTAGAATCACTTTTTGACCAACAATGTGTTTTTGACCTTACATTGTTGATTTTGCTCAAAACTATTGTATTCCACTTCCAAATAGTGGAGCATGGCCCTATAACCCTTTGGTAAGCTTAGTAACACGTTTGCATTGAAATTGACAGATATCAACATTTCTTGTTTTTATGCGTGCAAAATGCTTTTCAGAGCGCTAGAATCACTTTTTGACCAACAATGTGTTTTCGACTTGTTTTCTGAAATGAACAGAAAAATCAACATTTCTTGTTTTTATGCGTGCCAAATGCTTTTCAGAGCTCTAGAATCACTTTTTGACCAACAATGCGTTTTTGACCTTACATTGTTGATTTTGCTCAAAACTATTGTATTCCACTTCCAAATAGTGGAGCATGGCCCTATAACCCTTTGGTAAGCTTAGTAACACGTTTGCATTGAAATTGACAGATATCAACATTTCTTGTTTTTATGCGTGCAAAATGCTTTTCAGAGCGCTAGAATCACTTTTTGACCAACAATGTGTTTTCGACTTGTTTTCTGAAATGAACAGAAAAATCAACATTTCTTGTTTTTATGCGTGCCAAATGCTTTTCAGAGCTCTAGAATCACTTTTTGACCAACAATGTGTTTTTGACCTTACATTGTTGATTTTGCTCAAAACTATTGTATTCCACTTCCAAATAGTGGAGCATGGCCCTATAACCCTTTGGTAAGCTTAGTAACACGATTGCATTGAAATTGACGAGATATCAACATTTCTTGTTTTTATGCGTGCAAAATGCTTTTCAGAGCGCTAGAATCACTTTTTGACCAACAATGTGTTTTCGACTTGTTTTCTGAAATGAACAGAAAAATCAACATTTCTTGTTTTTATGCGTGCCAAATGCTTTTCAGAGCTCTAGAATCACTTTTTGACCAACAATGCGTTTTTGACCTTACATTGTTGATTTTGCTCAAAACTATTGTATTCCACTTCCAAATAGTGGAGCATGGCCCTATAACCCTTTGGTAAGCTTAGTAACACGTTTGCATTGAAATTGACAGATATCAACATTTCTTGTTTTTATGCGTGCAAAATGCTTTTCAGAGCGCTAGAATCACTTTTTGACCAACAATGTGTTTTCGACTTGTTTTCTGAAATGAACAGAAAATCAACATTTCTTGTTTTTATGCGTGCCAAATGCTTTTCAGAGCTCTAGAATCACTTTTTGACCAACAATGCGTTTTTGACCTTACATTGTTGATTTTGCTCAAAACTATTGTATTCCACTTCCAAATAGTGGAGCATGGCCCTATAACCCTTTGGTAAGCTTAGTAACACGTTTGCATTGAAATTGACGAATATCAACATTTCTTGTTTTTATGCGTGCAAAATGCTTTTCAGAGCGCTAGAATCACTTTTTGACCAACAATGTGTTTTCGACTTGTTTTCTGAAATGAACAGAAAAATCAACATTTCTTGTTTTTATGCGTGCCAAATGCTTTTCAGAGCTCTAGAATCACTTTTTGACCAACAATGTGTTTTTGACCTTACATTGTTGATTTTGCTCAAAACTATTGTATTCCACTTCCAAATAGTGGAGCATGGCCCTATAACCCTTTGGTAAGCTTAGTAACACGTTTGCATTGAAATTGACAGATATCAACATTTCTTGTTTTTATGCGTGCAAAATGCTTTTCAGAGCGCTAGAATCACTTTTTGACCAACAATGTGTTTTAGACTTGTTTTCTGAAATGAACAGAAAAATCAACATTTCTTGTTTTTATGCGTGCCAAATGCTTTTCAGAGCTCTAGAATCACTTTTTGACCAACAATGTGTTTTTGACCTTACATTGTTGATTTTGCTCAAAACTATTGTATTCCACTTCCAAATAGTGGAGCATGGCCCTATAACCCTTTGGTAAGCTTAGTAACACGATTGCATTGAAATTGACGAGATATCAACATTTCTTGTTTTTATGCGTGCAAAATGCTTTTCAGAGCGCTAGAATCACTTTTTGACCAACAATGTGTTTTCGACTTGTTTTCTGAAATGAACAGAAAATCAACATTTCTTGTTTTTATGCGTGCCAAATGCTTTTCAGAGCTCTAGAATCACTTTTTGACCAACAATGCGTTTTTGACCTTACATTGTTGATTTTGCTCAAAACTATTGTATTCCACTTCCAAATAGTGGAGCATGGCCCTATAACCCTTTGGTAAGCTTAGTAACACGTTTGCATTGAAATTGACAGATATCAACATTTCTTGTTTTTATGCGTGCAAAATGCTTTTCAGGAGCGCTAGAATCACTTTTTGACCAACAATGTGTTTTCGACTTGTTTTCTGAAATGAACAGAAAAATCAACATTTCTTGTTTTTATGCGTGCCAAATGCTTTTCAGAGCTCTAGAATCACTTTTTGACCAACAATGCGTTTTTGACCTTACATTGTTGATTTTGCTCAAAACTATTGTATTCCACTTCCAAATAGTGGAGCATGGCCCTATAACCCTTTGGTAAGCTTAGTACCACGTTTGCATTGAAATTGACAGATATCAACATTTCTTGTTTTTATGCGTGCAAAATGCTTTTCAGGAGCGCTAGAATCACTTTTTGACCAACAATGTGTTTTCGACTTGTTTTCTGAAATGAACAGAAAAATCAACATTTCTTGTTTTTATGCGTGCCAAATGCTTTTCAGAGCGCTAGAATCACTTTTTGACCAACAATGTGTTTTTGACCTTACATTGTTGATTTTGCTCAAAACTATTGTATTCCACTTCCAAATAGTGGAGCATGGCCCTATAACCCTTTGGTAAGCTTAGTACCACGTTTGCATTGAAATTGACAGATATCAACATTTCTTGTTTTTATGCGTGCAAAATGCTTTTCAGAGCGCTAGAATCACTTTTTGACCAACAATGTGTTTTCGACTTGTTTTCTGAAATGAACAGAAAAATCAACATTTCTTGTTTTTATGCGTGCCAAATGCTTTTCAGAGCTCTAGAATCACTTTTTGACCAACAATGTGTTTTTGACCTTACATTGTTGATTTTGCTCAAAACTATTGTATTCCACTTCCAAATAGTGGAGCATGGCCCTATAACCCTTTGGTAAGCTTAGTAACACGTTTGCATTGAAATTGACAGATATCAACATTTCTTGTTTTTATGCGTGCAAAATGCTTTTCAGAGCGCTAGAATCACTTTTTGACCAACAATGTGTTTTCGACTTGTTTTCTGAAATGAACAGAAAAATCAACATTTCTTGTTTTTATGCGTGCCAAATGCTTTTCAGAGCTCTAGAATCACTTTTTGACCAACAATGTGTTTTTGACCTTACATTGTTGATTTTGCTCAAAACTATTGTATTCCACTTCCAAATAGTGGAGCATGGCCCTATAACCCTTTGGTAAGCTTAGTAACACGTTTGCATTGAAATTGACAGATATCAACATTTCTTGTTTTTATGCGTGCAAAATGCTTTTCAGAGCGCTAGAATCACTTTTTGACCAACAATGTGTTTTCGACTTGTTTTCTGAAATGAACAGAAAAATCAACATTTCTTGTTTTTATGCGTGCCAAATGCTTTTCAGAGCTCTAGAATCACTTTTTGACCAACAATGTGTTTTTGACCTTACATTGTTGATTTTGCTCAAAACTATTGTATTCCACTTCCAAATAGTGGAGCATGGCCCTATAACCCTTTGGTAAGCTTAGTACCACGTTTGCATTGAAATTGACAGATATCAACATTTCTTGTTTTTATGCGTGCAAAATGCTTTTCAGAGCGCTAGAATCACTTTTTGACCAACAATGTGTTTTCGACTTGTTTTCTGAAATGAACAGAAAAATCAACATTTCTTGTTTTTATGCGTGCCAAATGCTTTTCAGAGCTCTAGAATCACTTTTTGACCAACAATGTGTTTTTGACCTTACATTGTTGATTTTGCTCAAAACTATTGTATTCCACTTCCAAATAGTGGAGCATGGCCCTATAACCCTTTGGTAAGCTTAGTAACACGTTTGCATTGAAATTGACAGATATCAACATTTCTTGTTTTTATGCGTGCAAAATGCTTTTCAGAGCGCTAGAATCACTTTTTGACCAACAATGTGTTTTCGACTTGTTTTCTGAAATGAACAGAAAAATCAACATTTCTTGTTTTTATGCGTGCCAAATGCTTTTCAGAGCTCTAGAATCACTTTTTGACCAACAATGTGTTTTTGACCTTACATTGTTGATTTTGCTCAAAACTATTGTATTCCACTTCCAAATAGTGGAGCATGGCCCTATAACCCTTTGGTAAGCTTAGTAACACGTTTGCATTGAAATTGACAGATATCAACATTTCTTGTTTTTATGCGTGCAAAATGCTTTTCAGAGCGCTAGAATCACTTTTTGACCAACAATGTGTTTTCGACTTGTTTTCTGAAATGAACAGAAAAATCAACATTTCTTGTTTTTATGCGTGCCAAATGCTTTTCAGAGCTCTAGAATCACTTTTTGACCAACAATGTGTTTTTGACCTTACATTGTTGATTTTGCTCAAAACTATTGTATTCCACTTCCAAATAGTGGAGCATGGCCCTATAACCCTTTGGTAAGCTTAGTAACACGTTTGCATTGAAATTGACAGATATCAACATTTCTTGTTTTTATGCGTGCAAAATGCTTTTCAGAGCGCTAGAATCACTTTTTGACCAACAATGTGTTTTCGACTTGTTTTCTGAAATGAACAGAAAAATCAACATTTCTTGTTTTTATGCGTGCCAAATGCTTTTCAGAGCTCTAGAATCACTTTTTGACCAACAATGTGTTTTTGACCTTACATTGTTGATTTTGCTCAAAACTATTGTATTCCACTTCCAAATAGTGGAGCATGGCCCTATAACCCTTTGGTAAGCTTAGTAACACGATTGCATTGAAATTGACGAGATATCAACATTTCTTGTTTTTATGCGTGCAAAATGCTTTTCAGAGCGCTAGAATCACTTTTTGACCAACAATGTGTTTTCGACTTGTTTTCTGAAATGAACAGAAAAATCAACATTTCTTGTTTTTATGCGTGCCAAATGCTTTTCAGAGCTCTAGAATCACTTTTTGACCAACAATGCGTTTTTGACCTTACATTGTTGATTTTGCTCAAAACTATTGTATTCCACTTCCAAATAGTGGAGCATGGCCCTATAACCCTTTGGTAAGCTTAGTACCACGTTTGCATTGAAATTGACAGATATCAACATTTCTTGTTTTTATGCGTGCAAAATGCTTTTCGGAGCGCTAGAATCACTTTTTGACCAACAATGTGTTTTCGACTTGTTTTCTGAAATGAACAGAAAAATCAACATTTCTTGTTTTTATGCGTGCCAAATGCTTTTCAGAGCGCTAGAATCACTTTTTGACCAACAATGTGTTTTCGACTTGTTTTCTGAAATGAACAGAAAAATCAACATTTCTTGTTTTTATGCGTGCCAAATGCTTTTCAGAGCTCTAGAATCACTTTTTGACCAACAATGCGTTTTTGACCTTACATTGTTGATTTTGCTCAAAACTATTGTATTCCACTTCCAAATAGTGGAGCATGGCCCTATAACCCTTTGGTAAGCTTAGTAACACGTTTGCATTGAAATTGACAGATATCAACATTTCTTGTTTTTATGCGTGCAAAATGCTTTTCAGAGCGCTAGAATCACTTTTTGACCAACAATGTGTTTTCGACTTGTTTTCTGAAATGAACAGAAAAATCAACATTTCTTGTTTTTATGCGTGCCAAATGCTTTTCAGAGCTCTAGAATCACTTTTTGACCAACAATGTGTTTTTGACCTTACATTGTTGATTTTGCTCAAAACTATTGTATTCCACTTCCAAATAGTGGAGCATGGCCCTATAACCCTTTGGTAAGCTTAGTAACACGATTGCATTGAAATTGACGAGATATCAACATTTCTTGTTTTTATGCGTGCAAAATGCTTTTCAGAGCGCTAGAATCACTTTTTGACCAACAATGTGTTTTCGACTTGTTTTCTGAAATGAACAGAAAAATCAACATTTCTTGTTTTTATGCGTGCCAAATGCTTTTCAGAGCTCTAGAATCACTTTTTGACCAACAATGCGTTTTTGACCTTACATTGTTGATTTTGCTCAAAACTATTGTATTCCACTTCCAAATAGTGGAGCATGGCCCTATAACCCTTTGGTAAGCTTAGTACCACGTTTGCATTGAAATTGACAGATATCAACATTTCTTGTTTTTATGCGTGCAAAATGCTTTTCAGAGCGCTAGAATCACTTTTTGACCAACAATGTGTTTTCGACTTGTTTTCTGAAATGAACAGAAAAATCAACATTTCTTGTTTTTATGCGTGCCAAATGCTTTTCAGAGCTCTAGAATCACTTTTTGACCAACAATGCGTTTTTGACCTTACATTGTTGATTTTGCTCAAAACTATTGTATTCCACTTCCAAATAGTGGAGCATGGCCCTATAACCCTTTGGTAAGCTTAGTAACACGTTTGCATTGAAATTGACAGAATATCAACATTTCTTGTTTTTATGCGTGCAAAATGCTTTTCAGAGCGCTAGAATCACTTTTTGACCAACAATGTGTTTTCGACTTGTTTTCTGAAATGAACAGAAAAATCAACATTTCTTGTTTTTATGCGTGCCAAATGCTTTTCAGAGCTCTAGAATCACTTTTTGACCAACAATGTGTTTTTGACCTTACATTGTTGATTTTGCTCAAAACTATTGTATTCCACTTCCAAATAGTGGAGCATGGCCCTATAACCCTTTGGTAAGCTTAGTAACACGTTTGCATTGAAATTGACAGATATCAACATTTCTTGTTTTTACTGCAGTGCAAAATGCTTTTCAGAGCGCTAGAATCACTTTTTGACCAACAATGTGTTTTCTACTTGTTTTCTGAAATGAACAGAAAAATCAACATTTCTTGTTTTTATGCGTGCCAAATGCTTTTCAGAGCTCTAGAATCACTTTTTGACCAACAATGTGTTTTTGACCTTACATTGTTGATTTTGCTCAAAACTATTGTATTCCACTTCCAAATAGTGGAGCATGGCCCTATAACCCTTTGGTAAGCTTAGTAACACGTTTGCATTGAAATTGACAGATATCAACATTTCTTGTTTTTATGCGTGCAAAATGCTTTTCAGAGCGCTAGAATCACTTTTTGACCAACAATGTGTTTTCGACTTGTTTTCTGAAATGAACAGAAAAATCAACATTTCTTGTTTTTATGCGTGCCAAATGCTTTTCAGAGCTCTAGAATCACTTTTTGACCAACAATGCGTTTTTGACCTTACATTGTTGATTTTGCTCAAAACTATTGTATTCCACTTCCAAATAGTGGAGCATGGCCCTATAACCCTTTGGTAAGCTTAGTACCACGTTTGCATTGAAATTGACAGATATCAACATTTCTTGTTTTTATGCGTGCAAAATGCTTTTCAGAGCGCTAGAATCACTTTTTGACCAACAATGTGTTTTCGACTTGTTTTCTGAAATGAACAGAAAAATCAACATTTCTTGTTTTTATGCGTGCCAAATGCTTTTCAGAGCTCTAGAATCACTTTTTGACCAACAATGTGTTTTTGACCTTACATTGTTGATTTTGCTCAAAACTATTGTATTCCACTTCCAAATAGTGGAGCATGGCCCTATAACCCTTTGGTAAGCTTAGTAACACGATTGCATTGAAATTGACAGATATCAACATTTCTTGTTTTTATGCGTGCAAAATGCTTTTCAGAGCGCTAGAATCACTTTTTGACCAACAATGTGTTTTCGACTTGTTTTCTGAAATGAACAGAAAAATCAACATTTCTTGTTTTTATGCGTGCCAAATGCTTTTCAGAGCTCTAGAATCACTTTTTGACCAACAATGTGTTTTTGACCTTACATTGTTGATTTTGCTCAAAACTATTGTATTCCACTTCCAAATAGTGGAGCATGGCCCTATAACCCTTTGGTAAGCTTAGTACCACGTTTGCATTGAAATTGACAGATATCAACATTTCTTGTTTTTATGCGTGCAAAATGCTTTTCAGAGCGCTAGAATCACTTTTTGACCAACAATGTGTTTTCGACTTGTTTTCTGAAATGAACAGAAAAATCAACATTTCTTGTTTTTATGCGTGCCAAATGCTTTTCAGAGCTCTAGAATCACTTTTTGACCAACAATGCTGTTTTTGACCTTACATTGTTGATTTTGCTCAAAACTATTGTATTCCACTTCCAAATAGTGGAGCATGGCCCTATAACCCTTTGGTAAGCTTAGTAACACGTTTGCATTGAAATTGACAGATATCAACATTTCTTGTTTTTATGCGTGCAAAATGCTTTTCAGAGCGCTAGAATCACTTTTTGACCAACAATGTGTTTTCGACTTGTTTTCTGAAATGAACAGAAAAATCAACATTTCTTGTTTTTATGCGTGCCAAATGCTTTTCAGAGCTCTAGAATCACTTTTTGACCAACAATGTGTTTTTGACCTTACATTGTTGATTTTGCTCAAAACTATTGTATTCCACTTCCAAATAGTGGAGCATGGCCCTATAACCCTTTGGTAAGCTTAGTAACACGTTTGCATTGAAATTGACAGATATCAACATTTCTTGTTTTTATGCGTGCAAAATGCTTTTCAGAGCGCTAGAATCACTTTTTGACCAACAATGTGTTTTCTACTTGTTTTCTGAAATGAACAGAAAAATCAACATTTCTTGTTTTTATGCGTGCCAAATGCTTTTCAGAGCTCTAGAATCACTTTTTGACCAACAATGTGTTTTTGACCTTACATTGTTGATTTTGCTCAAAACTATTGTATTCCACTTCCAAATAGTGGAGCATGGCCCTATAACCCTTTGGTAAGCTTAGTAACACGTTTGCATTGAAATTGACAGATATCAACATTTCTTGTTTTTATGCGTGCAAAATGCTTTTCAGAGCGCTAGAATCACTTTTTGACCAACAATGTGTTTTCGACTTGTTTTCTGAAATGAACAGAAAAATCAACATTTCTTGTTTTTATGCGTGCCAAATGCTTTTCAGAGCTCTAGAATCACTTTTTGACCAACAATGTGTTTTTGACCTTACATTGTTGATTTTGCTCAAAACTATTGTATTCCACTTCCAAATAGTGGAGCATGGCCCTATAACCCTTTGGTAAGCTTAGTACCACGTTTGCATTGAAATTGACAGATATCAACATTTCTTGTTTTTATGCGTGCAAAATGCTTTTCAGAGCGCTAGAATCACTTTTTGACCAACAATGTGTTTTCGACTTGTTTTCTGAAATGAACAGAAAAATCAACATTTCTTGTTTTTATGCGTGCCAAATGCTTTTCAGAGCTCTAGAATCACTTTTTGACCAACAATGTGTTTTTGACCTTACATTGTTGATTTTGCTCAAAACTATTGTATTCCACTTCCAAATAGTGGAGCATGGCCCTATAACCCTTTGGTAAGCTTAGTAACACGTTTGCATTGAAATTGACAGATATCAACATTTCTTGTTTTTATGAGTGCAAAATGCTTTTCAGAGCGCTAGAATCACTTTTTGACCAACAATGTGTTTTCGACTTGTTTTCTGAAATGAACAGAAAAATCAACATTTCTTGTTTTTATGCGTGCCAAATGCTTTTCAGAGCTCTAGAATCACTTTTTGACCAACAATGTGTTTTTGACCTTACATTGTTGATTTTGCTCAAAACTATTGTATTCCACTTCCAAATAGTGGAGCATGGCCCTATAACCCTTTGGTAAGCTTAGTAACACGTTTGCATTGAAATTGACAGATATCAACATTTCTTGTTTTTATGCGTGCAAAATGCTTTTCAGAGCGCTAGAATCACTTTTTGACCAACAATGTGTTTTCGACTTGTTTTCTGAAATGAACAGAAAAATCAACATTTCTTGTTTTTATGCGTGCCAAATGCTTTTCAGAGCTCTAGAATCACTTTTTGACCAACAATGCGTTTTTGACCTTACATTGTTGATTTTGCTCAAAACTATTGTATTCCACTTCCAAATAGTGGAGCATGGCCCTATAACCCTTTGGTAAGCTTAGTAACACGTTTGCATTGAAATTGACAGATATCAACATTTCTTGTTTTTATGCAGTGCAAAATGCTTTTCAGAGCGCTAGAATCACTTTTTGACCAACAATGTGTTTTCGACTTGTTTTCTGAAATGAACAGAAAAATCAACATTTCTTGTTTTTATGCGTGCCAAATGCTTTTCAGAGCTCTAGAATCACTTTTTGACCAACAATGTGTTTTTGACCTTACATTGTTGATTTTGCTCAAAACTATTGTATTCCACTTCCAAATAGTGGAGCATGGCCCTATAACCCTTTGGTAAGCTTAGTAACACGTTTGCATTGAAATTGACAGATATCAACATTTCTTGTTTTTATGCGTGCAAAATGCTTTTCAGAGCGCTAGAATCACTTTTTGACCAACAATGTGTTTTCGACTTGTTTTCTGAAATGAACAGAAAAATCAACATTTCTTGTTTTTATGCGTGCCAAATGCTTTTCAGAGCTCTAGAATCACTTTTTGACCAACAATGTGTTTTTGACCTTACATTGTTGATTTTGCTCAAAACTATTGTATTCCACTTCCAAATAGTGGAGCATGGCCCTATAACCCTTTGGTAAGCTTAGTAACACGATTGCATTGAAATTGACAGATATCAACATTTCTTGTTTTTATGCGTGCAAAATGCTTTTCAGAGCGCTAGAATCACTTTTTGACCAACAATGTGTTTTCGACTTGTTTTCTGAAATGAACAGAAAAATCAACATTTCTTGTTTTTATGCGTGCCAAATGCTTTTCAGAGCTCTAGAATCACTTTTTGACCAACAATGCGTTTTTGACCTTACATTGTTGATTTTGCTCAAAACTATTGTATTCCACTTCCAAATAGTGGAGCATGGCCCTATAACCCTTTGGTAAGCTTAGTACCACGTTTGCATTGAAATTGACAGATATCAACATTTCTTGTTTTTATGCGTGCAAAATGCTTTTCAGAGCGCTAGAATCACTTTTTGACCAACAATGTGTTTTCGACTTGTTTTCTGAAATGAACAGAAAAATCAACATTTCTTGTTTTTATGCGTGCCAAATGCTTTTCAGAGCTCTAGAATCACTTTTTGACCAACAATGTGTTTTTGACCTTACATTGTTGATTTTGCTCAAAACTATTGTATTCCACTTCCAAATAGTGGAGCATGGCCCTATAACCCTTTGGTAAGCTTAGTAACACGTTTGCATTGAAATTGACAGATATCAACATTTCTTGTTTTTATGCGTGCAAAATGCTTTTCAGAGCGCTAGAATCACTTTTTGACCAACAATGTGTTTTCGACTTGTTTTCTGAAATGAACAGAAAATCAACATTTCTTGTTTTTATGCGTGCCAAATGCTTTTCAGAGCTCTAGAATCACTTTTTGACCAACAATGCGTTTTTGACCTTACATTGTTGATTTTGCTCAAAACTATTGTATTCCACTTCCAAATAGTGGAGCATGGCCCTATAACCCTTTGGTAAGCTTAGTAACACGATTGCATTGAAATTGACAGAATATCAACATTTCTTGTTTTTATGCGTGCAAAATGCTTTTCAGAGCGCTAGAATCACTTTTTGACCAACAATGTGTTTTCGACTTGTTTTCTGAAATGAACAGAAAATCAACATTTCTTGTTTTTATGCATGCCAAATGCTTTTCAGAGCTCTAGAATCACTTTTTGACCAACAATGTGTTTTTGACCTTACATTGTTGATTTTGCTCAAAACTATTGTATTCCACTTCCAAATAGTGGAGCATGGCCCTATAACCCTTTGGTAAGCTTAGTAACACGATTGCATTGAAATTGACGAATATCAACATTTCTTGTTTTTATGCGTGCAAAATGCTTTTCAGAGCTCTAGAATCACTTTTTGACCAACAATGCGTTTTTGACCTTACATTGTTGATTTTGCTCAAAACTATTGTATTCCACTTCCAAATAGTGGAGCATGGCCCTATAACCCTTTGGTAAGCTTAGTAACACGATTGCATTGAAATTGACGAATATCAACATTTCTTGTTTTTATGCGTGCAAAATGCTTTTCAGAGCGCTAGAATCACTTTTTGACCAACAATGTGTTTTCGACTTGTTTTCTGAAATGAACAGAAAATCAACATTTCTTGTTTTTATGCGTGCCAAATGCTTTTCAGAGCTCTAGAATCACTTTTTGACCAACAATGCGTTTTTGACCTTACATTGTTGATTTTGCTCAAAACTATTGTATTCCACTTCCAAATAGTGGAGCATGGCCCTATAACCCTTTGGTAAGCTTAGTAACACGTTGCATTGAAATTGAAAGATATCAACATTTCTTGTTTTTATCCCGTGCAAAATGCTTTTCAGAGCGCTAGAATCACTTTTTGACCAACAATGTGTTTTCGACTTGTTTTCTGAAATGAACAGAAAAATCAACATTTCTTGTTTTTATGCGTGCCAAATGCTTTTCAGAGCTCTAGAATCACTTTTTGACCAACAATGTGTTTTTGACCTTACATTGTTGATTTTGCTCAAAACTATTGTATTCCACTTCCAAATAGTGGAGCATGGCCCTATAACCCTTTGGTAAGCTTAGTAACACGTTTGCATTGAAATTGACAGATATCAACATTTCTTGTTTTTATGCGTGCAAAATGCTTTTCAGAGCGCTAGAATCACTTTTTGACCAACAATGTGTTTTCGACTTGTTTTCTGAAATGAACAGAAAAATCAACATTTCTTGTTTTTATGCGTGCCAAATGCTTTTCAGAGCTCTAGAATCACTTTTTGACCAACAATGTGTTTTTGACCTTACATTGTTGATTTTGCTCAAAACTATTGTATTCCACTTCCAAATAGTGGAGCATGGCCCTATAACCCTTTGGTAAGCTTAGTAACACGTTTGCATTGAAATTGACGAGATATCAACATTTCTTGTTTTTATGCGTGCAAAATGCTTTTCAGAGCGCTAGAATCACTTTTTGACCAACAATGTGTTTTTGACCTTACATTGTTGATTTTGCTCAAAAACTATTGTATTCCACTTCCAAATAGTGGAGCATGGCCCTATAACCCTTTGGTAAGCTTAGTAACACGATTGCATTGAAATTGACAGAATATCAACATTTCTTGTTTTTATGCGTGCAAAATGCTTTTCAGAGCGCTAGAATCACTTTTTGACCAACAATGTGTTTTCGACTTGTTTTCTGAAATGAACAGAAAAATCAACATTTCTTGTTTTTATGCGTGCCAAATGCTTTTCAGAGCTCTAGAATCACTTTTTGACCAACAATGCGTTTTTGACCTTACATTGTTGATTTTGCTCAAAACTATTGTATTCCACTTCCAAATAGTGGAGCATGGCCCTATAACCCTTTGGTAAGCTTAGTAACACGATTGCATTGAAATTGACGAGATATCAACATTTCTTGTTTTTATGCGTGCAAAATGCTTTTCAGAGCGCTAGAATCACTTTTTGACCAACAATGTGTTTTCGACTTGTTTTCTGAAATGAACAGAAAAATCAACATTTCTTGTTTTTATGCGTGCCAAATGCTTTTCAGAGCTCTAGAATCACTTTTTGACCAACAATGCTGTTTTTGACCTTACATTGTTGATTTTGCTCAAAACTATTGTATTCCACTTCCAAATAGTGGAGCATGGCCCTATAACCCTTTGGTAAGCTTAGTACCACGTTTGCATTGAAATTGACAGATATCAACATTTCTTGTTTTTATGCGTGCAAAATGCTTTTCAGAGCGCTAGAATCACTTTTTGACCAACAATGTGTTTTCGACTTGTTTTCTGAAATGAACAGAAAAATCAACATTTCTTGTTTTTATGCGTGCCAAATGCTTTTCAGAGCTCTAGAATCACTTTTTGACCAACAATGCGTTTTTGACCTTACATTGTTGATTTTGCTCAAAACTATTGTATTCCACTTCCAAATAGTGGAGCATGGCCCTATTACCCTTTGGTAAGCTTAGTAACACGTTTGCATTGAAATTGACAGAGATACCAACATTTCTTGTTTTTACGCATGCAAAATGCTTTTCAGAGCGCTAGAATCACTTTTTGACCAACAATGTGTTTTTGACCTTACATTGTTGATTTTGCTCAAAACTATTGTATTCCACTTCCAAATAGTGGAGCATGGCCCTAGTAACCCTTTGGTAAGCTTAGTACCACGTTTGCATTGAAATTGACAGATATCAACATTTCTTGTTTTTATGCGTGCAAAATGCTTTTCAGAGCGCTAGAATCACTTTTTGACCAACAATGTGTTTTCGACTTGTTTTCTGAAATGAACAGAAAAATCAACATTTCTTGTTTTTATGCATGCCAAATGCTTTTCAGAGCGCTAGAATCACTTTTTGACCAACAATGTGTTTTTGACCTTACATTGTTGATTTTGCTCAAAACTATTGTATTCCACTTCCAAATAGTGGAGCATGGCCCTATACCCTTTGGTAAGCTTAGTAACACGTTTGCATTGAAATTGACAGAGATATCAACATTTCTTGTTTTTACTGCATGCAAAATGCTTTTCAGAGCGCTAGAATCACTTTTTGACCAACAATGTGTTTTTGACCTTACATTGTTGATTTTGCTCAAAACTATTGTATTCCACTTCCAAATAGTGGAGCATGGCCCTGTAACCCTTTGGTAAGCTTAGTAACACGTTTGCATTGAAATTGACAGATATCAACATTTCTTGTTTTTATGCGTGCAAAATGCTTTTCAGGAGCGCTAGAATCACTTTTTGACCAACAATGTGTTTTCGACTTGTTTTCTGAAATGAACAGAAATATCAACATTTCTTGTTTTTATGCGTGCAAAATGCTTTTCAGAGCGCTAGAATCACTTTTTGACCAACAATGTGTTTTTGACCTTACATTGTTAATTTTGCTCAAAACTATTGTATTCCACTTCCAAATAGTGGAGCATGGCCCTATACCCTTTGGTAAGCTTAGTAACACGTTTGCATTGAAATTGACAGATATATCAAAAATTTCTTGTTTTTACTGCAGTGCAAAATGCTTTTCAGAGCGCTAGAATCACTTTTTGACCAACAATGTGTTTTTGACCTTACATTGTTGATTTTGCTCAAAAACTATTGTATTCCACTTCCAAATAGTGGAGCATGGCCCTATAACCCTTTGGTAAGCTTAGTAACACGATTGCATTGAAATTGACAAATATCAACATTTCTTGTTTTAGTGCGTGCAAAATGCTTTTCAGAGCGCTAGAATCACTTTTTGACCAACAATGTGTTTTCGACTTGTTTTCTGAAATGAACAGAAAAATCAACATTTCTTGTTTTTATGCGTGCCAAATGCTTTTCAGAGCTCTAGAATCACTTTTTGACCAACAATGCGTTTTTGACCTTACATTGTTGATTTTGCTCAAAACTATTGTATTCCACTTCCAAATAGTGGAGCATGGCCCTATAACCCTTTGGTAAGCTTAGTAACACGATTGCATTGAAATTGACGAATATCAACATTTCTTGTTTTTATGCGTGCAAAATGCTTTTCAGAGCGCTAGAATCACTTTTTGACCAACAATGTGTTTTCGACTTGTTTTCTGAAATGAACAGAAAATCAACATTTCTTGTTTTTACGCATGCCAAATGCTTTTCAGAGCTCTAGAATCACTTTTTGACCAACAATGCGTTTTTGACCTTACATTGTTGATTTTGCTCAAAACTATTGTATTCCACTTCCAAATAGTGGAGCATGGCCCTATAACCCTTTGGTAAGCTTAGTAACACGATTGCATTGAAATTGACAGAATATCAACATTTCTTGTTTTTATGCGTGCAAAATGCTTTTCAGAGCGCTAGAATCACTTTTTGACCAACAATGTGTTTTCGACTTGTTTTCTGAAATGAACAGAAAATCAACATTTCTTGTTTTTATGCGTGCCAAATGCTTTTCAGAGCTCTAGAATCACTTTTTGACCAACAATGCGTTTTTGACCTTACATTGTTGATTTTGCTCAAAACTATTGTATTCCACTTCCAAATAGTGGAGCATGGCCCTATAACCCTTTGGTAAGCTTAGTAACACGATTTGCATTGAAATTGACAGATATCAACATTTCTTGTTTTTATGCGTGCAAAATGCTTTTCAGAGCGCTAGAATCACTTTTTGACCAACAATGTGTTTTCGACTTGTTTTCTGAAATGAACAGAAAGATCAACATTTCTTGTTTTTATCGCATGCCAAATGCTTTTCAGAGCTCTAGAATCACTTTTTGACCAACAATGTGTTTTTGACCTTACATTGTTGATTTTGCTCAAAACTATTGTATTCCACTTCCAAATAGTGGAGCATGGCCCTATAACCCTTTGGTAAGCTTAGTAACACGATTGCATTGAAATTGACAGAATATCAACATTTCTTGTTTTTATGCGTGCAAAATGCTTTTCAGAGCGCTAGAATCACTTTTTGACCAACAATGTGTTTTCGACTTGTTTTCTGAAATGAACAGAAAATCAACATTTCTTGTTTTTATGCGTGCCAAATGCTTTTCAGAGCTCTAGAATCACTTTTTGACCAACAATGCGTTTTTGACCTTACATTGTTGATTTTGCTCAAAACTATTGTATTCCACTTCCAAATAGTGGAGCATGGCCCTATAACCCTTTGGTAAGCTTAGTACACGTTTGCATTGAAATTGACAGATATCAACATTTCTTGTTTTTATGCGTGCAAAATGCTTTTCAGAGCGCTAGAATCACTTTTTGACCAACAATGTGTTTTCTACTTGTTTTCTGAAATGAACAGAAAAATCAACATTTCTTGTTTTTATGCGTGCCAAATGCTTTTCAGAGCTCTAGAATCACTTTTTGACCAACAATGTGTTTTTGACCTTACATTGTTGATTTTGCTCAAAACTATTGTATTCCACTTCCAAATAGTGGAGCATGGCCCTATAACCCTTTGGTAAGCTTAGTAACACGTTTGCATTGAAATTGACAGATATCAACATTTCTTGTTTTTATGCGTGCAAAATGCTTTTCAGAGCGCTAGAATCACTTTTTGACCAACAATGTGTTTTCGACTTGTTTTCTGAAATGAACAGAAAAATCAACATTTCTTGTTTTTATGCGTGCCAAATGCTTTTCAGAGCTCTAGAATCACTTTTTGACCAACAATGTGTTTTTGACCTTACATTGTTGATTTTGCTCAAAACTATTGTATTCCACTTCCAAATAGTGGAGCATGGCCCTATAACCCTTTGGTAAGCTTAGTAACACGTTTGCATTGAAATTGACAGAGATATCAACATTTCTTGTTTTTACGCATGCAAAATGCTTTTCAGAGCGCTAGAATCACTTTTTGACCAACAATGTGTTTTCGACTTGTTTTCTGAAATGAACAGAAAAATCAACATTTCTTGTTTTTATGCGTGCCAAATGCTTTTCAGAGCTCTAGAATCACTTTTTGACCAACAATGTGTTTTTGACCTTACACTGTTGATTTTGCTCAAAACTATTGTATTCCACTTCCAAATAGTGGAGCATGGCCCTATAACCCTTTGGTAAGCTTAGTAACACGTTTGAAATTGAAAGATATCAACATTTCTTGTTTTTATGAGTGCAAAATGCTTTTCAGAGCGCTAGAATCACTTTTTGACCAACAATGTGTTTTCGACTTGTTTTCTGAAATGAACCGAAAAATCAACATTTCTTGTTTTTATGCGTTTTTCTGAAATGAACAGAAAAATCAACATTTCTTGTTCTTATGTTTGCCAAATGCTTTTCAGAGCTCTAGAATCACTTTTTGACCAACAATGTGTTTTCAGATTGTTTTCTGAAATGAATAGAAAAATCAACATTTCTTGTTTTTATGCGTGCCAAATGCTTTTCAGAGCTCTAGAATCACTTTTTGACCAACAATGCGTTTTTGACCTTACATTGTTGATTTTGCTCAAAACTATTGTATTCCACTTCCAAATAGTGGAGCATGGCCCTATAACCCTTTGGTAAGCTTAGTAACACGTTTGCATTGAAATTGACGAATATCAAAATTTCTTCTTTTTACTGCATGCAAAATGCTTTTCAGAGCGCTAGAATCACTTTTTGACCAACAATGTGTTTTCTACTTGTTTTCTGAAATGAACAGAAAAATCAACATTTCTTGTTTTTATGCGTGCCAAATGCTTTTCAGAGCTCTAGAATCACTTTTTGACCAACAATGTGTTTTTGACCTTACATTGTTGATTTTGCTCAAAACTATTGTATTCCACTTCCAAATAGTGGAGCATGGCCCTATAACCCTTTGGTAAGCTTAGTACCACGTTGCATTGAAATTGACGAGATATCAACATTTCTTGTTTTTATGAGTGCAAAATGCTTTTCAGAGCGCTAGAATCACTTTTTGACCAACAATGTGTTTTCGACTTGTTTTCTGAAATGAACAGAAAAATCAACATTTCTTGTTTTTATGCGTGCCAAATGCTTTTCAGAGCTCTAGAATCACTTTTTGACCAACAATGCGTTTTTGACCTTACATTGTTGATTTTGCTCAAAACTATTGTATTCCACTTCCAAATAGTGGAGCATGGCCCTATAACCCTTTGGTAAGCTTAGTACCACGTTTGCATTGAAATTGACAGATATCAACATTTCTTGTTTTTATGCGTGCAAAATGCTTTTCAGAGCGCTAGAATCACTTTTTGACCAACAATGTGTTTTTAGATTGTTTTCTGAAATGAACAGAAAAATCAACATTTCTTGTTTTTATGCGTGCCAAATGCTTTTCAGAGCTCTAGAATCACTTTTTGACCAACAATGTGTTTTTGACCTTACATTGTTGATTTTGCTCAAAACTATTGTATTCCACTTCCAAATAGTGGAGCATGGCCCTATAACCCTTTGGTAAGCTTAGTACCACGTTTGCATTGAAATTGACAGATATCCACATTTCTTGTTTTTATGCGTGCAAAATGCTTTTCAGAGCGCTAGAATCACTTTTTGACCAACAATGTGTTTTCTACTTGTTTTCTGAAATGAACAGAAAAATCAACATTTCTTGTTTTTATGCGTGCCAAATGCTTTTCAGAGCTCTAGAATCACTTTTTGACCTACAATGCGTTTTTGACCTTACATTGTTGATTTTGCTCAAAACTATTGTATTCCACTTCCAAATAGTGGAGCATGGCCCTATTACCCTTTGGAAAGCTTAGTAATACGTTTGCATTGAAATTGACAGAGATATCAATTTTTTTTGTTTTTACGCATGCAAAATGCTTTTCAGAGCGCTAGAATCACTTTTTGATCAACAATGTGTTTTTGACCTTACATTGTTGATTTTGCTCAAAACTATTGTATTCCACTTCCAAATAGTGGAGCATGGCCCTGTAACCCTTTGGTAAGCTTAGTACCACGTTTGCATTGAAATTGACAGATATCAACATTTCTTGTTTTTATGCGTGCAAAATGCTTTTCGGAGCGCTAGAATCACTTTTTGACCAACAATGTGTTTTCGACTTGTTTTCTGAAATGAACAGAAATATCAACATTTCTTGTTTTTACGCATGCAAAATGCTTTTCAGAGCGCTAGAATCACTTTTTGACCAACGATGTGTTTTTGACCTTACATTGTTAATTTTGCTCAAAACTATTGTATTCCACTTCCAAATAGTGGAGCATGGCCCTATTACCCTTTGGAAAGCTTAGTAACACGTTTGCATTGAAATTGACAGAGATATCAAAACATTTTGTTTTTACTCATGCAAAATGCTTTTCAGAGCGCTAGAATCACTTTTTGATCAACAATGTGTTTTTGACCTTACATTGTTGATTTTGCTCAAAAAACTATTGTATTCCACTTCCAAATAGTGAAGCATGGTCCTATAACCCTTTGATAAGCTTAGTAACACGATTGCATTGAAATTGACAAATATCAACATTTTTTGTTTTAGTGCGTGCAAAATGCTTTTCGGAGCGCTAGAATCACTTTTTGACCAACAATGTGTTTTCTACTTGTTTTCTGAAATGAACAGAAAAATCAACATTTCTTGTTTTTATGCGTGCCAAATGCTTTTCAGAGCTCTAGAATCCCTTTTTGACCTACAATGCGTTTTTGACCTTACATTGTTGATTTTGCTCAAAACTATTGTATTCCACTTCCAAATAGTGGAGCATGGCCCTGTAACCCTTTGGTAAGCTTAGTAACACGATTGCATTGAAATTGACGAATATCAACATTTCTTGTTTTTATGCGTGCAAAATGCTTTTCAGAGCGCTAGAATCACTTTTTGACCAACAATGTGTTTTTTACTTGCTTTTCTGAAATGAACAGAAATATCAACATTTTTCACCAACAATGAGTTTTTGACCTTGTATTGTTGATTTTGCTCAAAACGAATGTATTCCCCTTCCAAATGGTGGAGTATGGCCCTATTTCTTGTTTTTATGCAGTGCCAAATGCTTTTCAGAGCTCTAGAATCACTTTTTGACCAACAATGCTGTTTTTGACCTTACATTGTTGATTTTGCTCAAAACTATTGTATTCCACTTCCAAATAGTGGAGCATGGCCCTATAACCCTTTGGTAAGCTTAGTAACACGTTTGCATTGAAATTGACAGATATCAACATTTCTTGTTTTTATGCGTGCAAAATGCTTTTCAGAGCGCTAGAATCACTTTTTGACCAACAATGTGTTTTCGACTTGTTTTCTGAAATGAACAGAAAAATCAACATTTCTTGTTTTTATGCGTGCCAAATGCTTTTCAGAGCTCTAGAATCACTTTTTGACCAACAATGTGTTTTTGACCTTACATTGTTGATTTTGCTCAAAACTATTGTATTCCACTTCCAAATAGTGGAGCATGGCCCTATAACCCTTTGGTAAGCTTAGTACCACGTTGCATTGAAATTGACGAGATATCAACATTTCTTGTTTTTATGCGTGCAAAATGCTTTTCAGAGCGCTAGAATCACTTTTTGACCAACAATGTGTTTTCGACTTGTTTTCTGAAATGAACAGAAATATCAACATTTCTTGTTTTTATGCGTGCCAAATGCTTTTCAGAGCTCTAGAATCACTTTTTGACCAACAATGTGTTTTTGACCTTACATTGTTGATTTTGCTCAAAACTATTGTATTCCACTTCCAAATAGTGGAGCATGGCCCTATAACCCTTTGGTAAGCTTAGTACCACGTTTGCATTGAAATTGACAGATATCAACATTTCTTGTTTTTATGCGTGCAAAATGCTTTTCAGGAGCGCTAGAATCACTTTTTGACCAACAATGTGTTTTCGACTTGTTTTCTGAAATGAACAGAAAAATCAACATTTCTTGTTTTTATGCGTGCCAAATGCTTTTCAGAGCTCTAGAATCACTTTTTGACCAACAATGCGTTTTTGACCTTACATTGTTGATTTTGCTCAAAACTAATGTATTCCACTTCCAAAATGGTGGAGTATGGCCCTATAACCCTTTGGTAAGTTTGCATTGAAATTGACAGAGATATCAACATTTTTTGTTTTTACGCATGCAAAATGCTTTTCAGAGTGCTAGAATCACTTTTTGACCAACAATGTGTTTTCGACATGTTTCCTGAAATGAACAGAAAAATCAAAATTTCTTGTTTTTATGCGTGCCAAATGCTTTTCAGAGCTCTAGAATCACTTTTTGACCAACAATGTGTTTTTGACCTTACACTGTTGATTTTGCTCAAAACTATTGTATTCCACTTCCAAATAGTGGAGCATGGCCCTATAACCCTTTGGTAAGCTTAGTAACACGTTTGAAATTGAAAGATATCAACATTTCTTGTTTTTATGAGTGCAAAATGCTTTTCAGAGCGCTAGAATCACTTTTTGACTAACAATGTGTTTTCGACTTGTTTTCTGAAATGAACCGAAAAATCAACATTTCTTGTTTTTATGCGTTTTTCTGAAATGAACAGAAAAATCAACATTTCTTGTTTTTATGCGTGCCAAATGCTTTTCAGAGCTCTAGAATCACTTTTTGACCAACAATGCGTTTTTGACCTTACATTGTTGATTTTGCTCAAAACTATTGTATTCCACTTCCAAATAGTGGAGCATGGCCCTATAACCCTTTGGTAAGCTTAGTAACACGTTTGCATTGAAATTGAGAGATATCAAAATTTCTTCTTTTTACGCAAGCAAAATGCTTTTCAGAGCGCTAGAATCACTTTTTGACCAACAATGTGTTTTCTACTTGTTTTCTGAAATGAACAGAAAAATCAACATTTCTTGTTTTTATGCGTGCCAAATGCTTTTCAGAGCTCTAGAATCACTTTTTGACCAACAATGTGTTTTTGACCTTACATTGTTGATTTTGCTCAAAACTATTGTATTCCACTTCCAAATAGTGGAGCATGGCCCTATAACCCTTTGGTAAGCTTAGTACCACGTTTGCATTGAAATTGACAGATATCCACATTTCTTGTTTTTATGCGTGCAAAATGCTTTTCAGAGCGCTAGAATCACTTTTTGACCAACAATGTGTTTTCTACTTGTTTTCTGAAATGAACAGAAAAATCAACATTTCTTGTTTTTATGCGTGCCAAATGCTTTTCAGAGCTCTAGAATCACTTTTTGACCTACAATGCGTTTTTGACCTTACATTGTTGATTTTGCTCAAAACTATTGTATTCCACTTCCAAATAGTGGAGCATGGCCCTATTACCCTTTGGAATGCTTAGTAATACTTTTGCATTGAAATTGACAGAGATATCAATTTTTTTTGTTTTTACGCATGCAAAATGCTTTTCAGAGCGCTAGAATCACTTTTTGATCAACAATGTGTTTTTGACCTTACATTGTTGATTTTGCTCAAAACTATTGTATTCCACTTCCAAATAGTGGAGCATGGCCCTGTAACCCTTTGGTAAGCTTAGTACCACGTTTGCATTGAAATTGACAGATATCAACATTTCTTGTTTTTATGCGTGCAAAATGCTTTTCGGAGCGCTAGAATCACTTTTTGACCAACAATGTGTTTTCGACTTGTTTTCTGAAATGAACAGAAATATCAACATTTCTTGTTTTTACGCATGCAAAATGCTTTTCAGAGCGCTAGAATCACTTTTTGACCAACGATGTGTTTTTGACCTTACATTGTTAATTTTGCTCAAAACTATTGTATTCCACTTCCAAATAGTGGAGCATGGCCCTATTACCCTTTGGAAAGCTTAGTAACACGTTTGCATTGAAATTGACAGAGATATCAAAACATTTTGTTTTTACTCATGCAAAATGCTTTTCAGAGCGCTAGAATCACTTTTTGATCAACAATGTGTTTTTGACCTTACATTGTTGATTTTGCTCAAAAAACTATTGTATTCCACTTCCAAATAGTGAAGCATGGTCCTATAACCCTTTGATAAGCTTAGTAACACGATTGCATTGAAATTGACAAATATCAACATTTTTGTTTTAGTGCGTGCAAAATGCTTTTCGGAGCGCTAGAATCACTTTTTGACCAACAATGTGTTTTCGACTTGTTTTCTGAAATGAACAGAAAAATCAACATTTCTTGTTTTTATGCGTGCCAAATGCTTTTCAGAGCTCTAGAATCACTTTTTGACCAACAATGTGTTTTTGACCTTACATTGTTGATTTTGCTCAAAACTATTGTATTCCACTTCCAAATAGTGGAGCATGGCCCTATAACCCTTTGGTAAGCTTAGTACCACGTTTGCATTGAAATTGACAGATATCAACATTTCTTGTTTTTATGCGTGCAAAATGCTTTTCAGAGCGCTAGAATCACTTTTTGACCAACAATGTGTTTTCTACTTGTTTTCTGAAATGAACAGAAAAATCAACATTTCTTGTTTTTATGCGTGCCAAATGCTTTTCAGAGCTCTAGAATCACTTTTTGACCAACAATGCGTTTTTGACCTTACATTGTTGATTTTGCTCAAAACTATTGTATTCCACTTCCAAATAGTGGAGCATGGCCCTATAACCCTTTGGTAAGCTTAGTAACACGATTGCATTGAAATTGACGAATATCAAAATTTCTTGTTTTTATGCGTGCAAAATGCTTTTCAGAGCGCTAGAATCACTTTTTGACCAATAATGTGTTTTCGACTTGTTTTCTGAAATGAACAGAGATAAACATTTTTTGTTTTTACGCATGCCAAATGCTTTTCAGAGCTCTAGAATCACTTTTTGACCAACAATGCCTTTTTGACCTTACATTGTTGATTTTGCTCAAAACTATTGTATTCCACTTCCAAATAGTGGAGCATGGCCCTGTAACCCTTTGGTAAGCTTAGTAACACGTTTGCATTGAAATTGACGAGATATCAAAATTTCTTGTTTTTATGCTAGCAAAATGCTTTTCAGAGCGCTAGAATCACTTTTTGACCAACAATGTGTTTTCTACTTGTTTTCTGAAATGAACAGAAAAATCAACATTTCTTGTTTTTATGCGTGCCAAATGCTTTTCAGAGCTCTAGAATCACTTTTTGACCAACAATGTGTTTTTGACCTTACATTGTTGATTTTGCTCAAAACTATTGTATTCCACTTCCAAATAGTGGAGCATGGCCCTATAACCCTTTGGTAAGCTTAGTAACACGTTGCATTGAAATTTACAGAGATATCAACATTTCTTGTTTTTATGCGTGCAAAATGCTTTTCAGAGCGCTAGAATCACTTTTTGACCAACAATGTGTTTTCGACTTGTTTTCTGAAATGAACAGAAAAATCAACATTTCTTGTTTTTATGCGTGCCAAATGCTTTTCAGAGCTCTAGAATCACTTTTTGACCAACAATGTGTTTTTGACCTTACATTGTTGATTTTGCTCAAAACTATTGTATTCCACTTCCAAATAGTGGAGCATGGCCCTATAACCCTTTGGTAAGCTTAGTAACACGTTTGCATTGAAATTGAAAGATATCAACATTTCTTGTTTTTATGCGTGCAAAATGCTTTTCAGAGCGCTAGAATCACTTTTTGACCAACAATGTGTTTTCGACTTGTTTTCTGAAATGAACAGAAAAATCAACATTTCTTGTTTTTATGCGTGCCAAATGCTTTTCAGAGCTCTAGAATCACTTTTTGACCAACAATGTGTTTTTGACCTTACATTGTTGATTTTGCTCAAAACTATTGTATTCCACTTCCAAATAGTGGAGCATGGCCCTATAACCCTTTGGTAAGCTTAGTACCACGTTTGCATTGAAATTGACGAATATCAACATTTCTTGTTTTATGCGTGCAAAATGCTTTTCAGGAGCGCTAGAATCACTTTTTGACCAACAATGTGTTTTCGACTTGTTTTCTGAAATGAACAGAAAAATCAACATTTCTTGTTTTTATGCGTGCCAAATGCTTTCAGAGCTCTAGAATCACTTTTTGACCAACAATGTGTTTTGACCTTACACTGTTGATTTTGCTCAAAACTATTGTATTCCACTTCCAAATAGTGGAGCATGGCCCTGTAACCCTTTGGTAAGCTTAGTAACACGATTGCATTGAAATTGACGAATATCAACATTTCTTGTTTTTATGCGTGCAAAATGCTTTTCAGAGCGCTAGAATCACTTTTTGACCAACAATGTGTTTTTTACTTGCTTTTCTGAAATGAACAGAAATATCAACATTTTTCACCAACAATGAGTTTTTGACCTTGTATTGTTGATTTTGCTCAAAACGAATGTATTCCCCTTCCAAATGGTGGAGTATGGCCCTATATCCCTTTGGTAAGCTTAGTAACACTTTTGCATTGAGATTGACAGAGATTCCAACATTTCTTGTTTTTATGCATGCAAAATTCTTTTCAGGGCGCTAGAATCACTTTTTGAGATTTTGCTCAAAACTATTGTATTCCACTTCCAAATAGTGGAGCATGGCCCTATAACCCTTTGGTAAGCTTAGTAACACGTTTGCATTGAAATTGAGAGATATCAACATTTCTTGTTTTTATGCGTGCAAAATGCTTTTCAGAGCGCTAGAATCACTTTTTGACCAACAATGTGTTTTCTACTTGTTTTCTGAAATGAACAGAAAAATCAACATTTCTTGTTTTTATGCGTGCCAAATGCTTTTCAGAGCTCTAGAATCACTTTTTGACCAACAATGTGTTTTTGACCTTACATTGTTGATTTTGCTCAAAACTATTGTATTCCACTTCCAAATAGTGGAGCATGGCCCTATAACCCTTTGGTAAGTTTGCATTGAAATTGACAGAGATATCAACATTTTTTGTTTTTACGCATGCAAAATGCTTTTCAGAGTGCTAGAATCACTTTTTGACCAACAATGTGTTTTCGACTTGTTTCCTGAAATGAACAGAAAAATCAACATTTCTTGTTTTTATGCGTGCCAAATGCTTTTCAGAGCTCTAGAATCACTTTTTGACCAACAATGTGTTTTTGACCTTACACTGTTGATTTTGCTCAAAACTATTGTATTCCACTTCCAAATAGTGGAGCATGGCCCTATAACCCTTTGGTAAGCTTAGTAACACGTTTGAAATTGAAAGATATCAACATTTCTTGTTTTTATGAGTGCAAAATGCTTTTCAGAGCGCTAGAATCACTTTTTGACTAACAATGTGTTTTCGACTTGTTTTCTGAAATGAACCGAAAAATCAACATTTCTTGTTTTTATGCGTTTTTCTGAAATGAACAGAAAAATCAACATTTCTTGTTTTTATGTTTGCCAAATGCTTTTCAGAGCTCTAGAATCACTTTTTGACCAACAATGTGTTTTCAGATTGTTTTCTGAAATGAACAGAAAAATCAACATTTCTTGTTTTTATGCGTGCCAAATGCTTTTCAGAGCTCTAGAATCACTTTTTGACCAACAATGCGTTTTTGACCTTACATTGTTGATTTTGCTCAAAACTATTGTATTCCACTTCCAAATAGTGGAGCATGGCCCTATAACCCTTTGGTAAGCTTAGTAACACGTTTGCATTGAAATTGAGAGATATCAAAATTTCTTCTTTTTACGCAAGCAAAATGCTTTTCAGAGCGCTAGAATCACTTTTTGACCGACAATGTGTTTTCTACTTGTTTTCTGAAATGAACAGAAAAATCAACATTTCTTGTTTTTATGCGTGCCAAATGCTTTTCAGAGCTCTAGAATCACTTTTTGACCAACAATGTGTTTTTGACCTTACATTGTTGATTTTGCTCAAAACTATTGTATTCCACTTCCAAATAGTGGAGCATGGCCCTATAACCCTTTGGTAAGTTTGCATTGAAATTGACTGAGATATCAACATTTTTTGTTTTTACGCATGCAAAATGCTTTTCAGAGTGCTAGAATCACTTTTTGACCAACAATGTGTTTTCGACTTGTTTCCTGAAATGAACAGAAAAATCAACATTTCTTGTTTTTATGCGTGCCAAATGCTTTTCAGAGCTCTAGAATCACTTTTTGACCAACAATGTGTTTTTGACCTTACACTGTTGATTTTGCTCAAAACTATTGTATTCCACTTCCAAATAGTGGAGCATGGCCCTGTAACCCTTTGGTAAGCTTAGTAACACGATTGCATTGAAATTGACGAATATCAACATTTCTTGTTTTTATGCGTGCAAAATGCTTTTCAGAGCGCTAGAATCACTTTTTGACCAACAATGTGTTTTTTACTTGCTTTTCTGAAATGAACAGAAATATCAACATTTTTCACCAACAATGAGTTTTTGACCTTGTATTGTTGATTTTGCTCAAAACGAATGTATTCCCCTTCCAAATGGTGGAGTATGGCCCTATATCCCTTTGGTAAGCTTAGTAACACTTTTGCATTGAAATTGACAGAGATACCAACATTTCTTGTTTTTATGCATGCAAAATTCTTTTCAGGGCGCTAGAATCACTTTTTGAGATTTTGCTCAAAACTATTGTATTCCACTTCCAAATAGTGGAGCATGGCCCTATAACCCTTTGGTAAGCTGAGTAACACGATTGCATTGAAATTGATGGATATCAACATTTCTTGTTTTTATGCGTGCAAAATGCTTTTCAGAGCGCTAGAATCACTTTTCGACCAACAATGTGTTTTCGACTTGTTTTCTGAAATGAACAGAAAAATCAACATTTCTTGTTTTTATGCGTGCCAAATGCTTTTAAGAGCTCTAGAATCACGTTTTGACCAACAATGCGTTTTTGACCTTACATTGTTGATTTTGCTCAAAACTATTGTATTCCACTTCCAAATAGTGGAGCATGGCCCTATAACCCTTTGGTAAGCTTTGTAACACGATTGCATTGAAATTGACGAATATCAACATTTCTTGTTTTTATGCGTGCAAAATGCTTTTCAGAGCGCTAGAATCACTTTTTGACCAACAATGGGTTTTCTACTTGTTTTCTGAAATGAACAGAAATATCAACATTTCTTGTTTTTATGCGCTAGAATCACTTTTTGATCAACAATGTGTTTTTTCACCTTACATTGTTGATTATGCTCAAAACTATTGTATTCCACTTCCAAATAGTGGAGCATGGTCCTATAACCCTTTGGTAAGCTTAGTAACACGATTGCATTGAAATTGATGGATATCAACATTTCTTGTTTTTATGCGTGCAAAATGCTTTTCAGAGCGCTAGAATTACTTTTTGACCAACAATGTGTTTTCGACATGTTTTCTGAAATTAACAGAGATAAACAATTTTTGTTTTTACGCATGCCAAATGCTTTTCAGAGCTCTAGAATCACTTTTTGACCAACAATGCGTTTTTGACCTTACATTGTTGATTTTGCTCAAAACTATTGTATTCCACTTCCAAATAGTGGAGCATGGCCCTATGACCCTTTGGTAAGCTTAGTACCACGTTTGCATTGAAATTGACAGATATCAAAATTTCTTGTTTTAATGCGTGCAAAATGCTTTTCGGAGCGCTAGAATCACTTTTTGACCAACAATGTGTTTTCGACTTGTTTTCTGAAATGAACAGAAAAATCAACATTTCTTGTTTTTATGCGTGCCAAATGCTTTTCAGAGCTCTAGAATCACTTTTTGACCAACAATGCGTTTTTGACCTTACATTGTTGATTTTGCTCAAAACTATTGTATTCCACTTCCAAATAGTGGAGCATGGCCCTATAACCCTTTGGTAAGCTTAGTAACACGATTGCATTGAAATTGATAGATATCAACATTTCTTGTTTTTATGCGTGCAAAATGCTTTTCAGAGCGCTAGAATCACTTTTTGACCAACAATGTGTTTTCGACTTGTTTTCTGAAATGAACAGAAAAATCAACATTTCTTGTTTTTATGCGTGCCAAATGCTTTTCAGAGCTCTAGAATCACTTTTTGACCAACAATGCGTTTTTGACCTTACATTGTTGATTTTGCTCAAAACTATTGTATTCCACTTCCAAATAGTGGAGCATGGCCCTGTAACCCTTTGGTAAGCTTAGTAACACGTTTGCATTGAAATTGAGAGATATCAAAATTTCTTCTTTTTACGCAAGCAAAATGCTTTTCAGAGCGCTAGAATCACTTTTTGACCAACAATGTGTTTTCTACTTGTTTTCTGAAATGAACAGAAAAATCAACATTTCTTGTTTTTATGCGTGCCAAATGCTTTTCAGTGCGCTAGAATCACTTTTTGACCAACAATGTGTTTTTAGATTGTTTTCTGAAATGAACAGAAAAATCAACATTTCTTGTTTTTATGCGTGCCAAATGCTTTTCAGAGCTCTAGAATCACTTTTTGACCAACAATGTGTTTTTGACCTTACATTGTTGATTTTGCTCAAAACTATTGTATTCCACTTCCAAATAGTGGAGCATGGCCCTATAACCCTTTGGTAAGCTTAGTAACACGATTGCATTGAAATTGATGGATATCAACATTTCTTGTTTTTATGCGTGTAAAATGCTTTTCAGAGCGCTAGAATCACTTTTTGACCAACAATGTGTTTTCGACTTGTTTTCTGAAATGAACAGAAGATAAACATTTCTTGTTTTTACGCATGCCAAATGCTTTTCAGAGCTCTAGAATCACTTTTTGACCAACAATGCGTTTTTGACCTTACATTGTTGATTTTGCTCAAAACTATTGTATTCCACTTCCAAATAGTGGAGCATGGCCCTGTAACCCTTTGGTAAGCTTAGTAACACGTTTGCATTGAAATTGAGAGATATCAAAATTTCTTCTTTTTACGCAAGGCAAAATGCTTTTCAGAGCGCTAGAATCACTTTTTGACCAACAATGTGTTTTCTACTTGTTTTCTGAAATGAACAGAAAAATCAACATTTCTTGTTTTTATGCGTGCCAAATGCTTTTCAGAGCTCTAGAATCACTTTTTGACCAACAATGTGTTTTTGACCTTACATTGTTGATTTTGCTCAAAACTATTGTATTCCACTTCCAAATAGTGGAGCATGGCCCTATAACCCTTTGGTAAGCTTAGTACCACGTTTGCATTGAAATTGACAGATATCAACATTTCTTGTTTTTATGCGTGCAAAATGCTTTTCAGAGCGCTAGAATCACTTTTTGACCAACAATGTGTTTTCGACTTGTTTTCTGAAATGAACAGAAAAATCAACATTTCTTGTTTTTATGCGTGCCAAATGCTTTTCAGAGCTCTAGAATCACTTTTTGACCAACAATGTGTTTTTGACCTTACATTGTTGATTTTGCTCAAAACTATTGTATTCCACTTCCAAATAGTGGAGCATGGCCCTATAACCCTTTGGTAAGCTTAGTAACACGATTGCATTGAAATTGACAGATATCAACATTTCTTGTTTTTATGCGTGCAAAATGCTTTTCAGAGCGCTAGAATCACTTTTTGACCAACAATGTGTTTTCGACTTGTTTTCTGAAATGAACAGAAAATCAACATTTCTTGTTTTTATGAGTGCCAAATGCTTTTCAGAGCTCTAGAATCACTTTTTGACCAACAATGCGTTTTTGACCTTACATTGTTGATTTTGCTCAAAACTATTGTATTCCACTTCCAAATAGTGGAGCATGGCCCTATAACCCTTTGGTAAGCTTAGTACCACGTTTGCATTGAAATTGACAGATATCAAAATTTCTTGTTTTTATGCGTGCAAAATGCTTTTCAGGAGCGCTAGAATCACTTTTTGACCAACAATGTGTTTTCGACTTGTTTTCTGAAATGAACAGAAAAATCAACATTTCTTGTTTTTATGCGTGCCAAATGCTTTTCAGAGCTCTAGAATCACTTTTTGACCAACAATGCGTTTTTGACCTTACATTGTTGATTTTGCTCAAAACTATTGTATTCCACTTCCAAATAGTGGAGCATGGCCCTATAACCCTTTGGTAAGCTTAGTAACACGATTGCATTGAAATTGACGAGATATCAACATTTCTTGTTTTTATGCGTGCAAAATGCTTTTCAGAGCGCTAGAATCACTTTTTGACCAACAATGTGTTTTCGACTTGTTTTCTGAAATGAACAGAAAAATCAACATTTCTTGTTTTTATGCGTGCCAAATGCTTTTCAGAGCTCTAGAATCACTTTTTGACCAACAATGCGTTTTTGACCTTACATTGTTGATTTTGCTCAAAACTATTGTATTCCACTTCCAAATAGTGGAGCATGGCCCTATAACCCTTTGGTAAGCTTAGTAACACGTTTGCATTGAAATTGACGAATATCAACATTTCTTGTTTTTATGAGTGCAAAATGCTTTTCAGAGCGCTAGAATCACTTTTTGACCAACAATGTGTTTTCTACTTGTTTTCTGAAATGAACAGAAAAATCAACATTTCTTGTTTTTATGCGTGCCAAATGCTTTTCAGAGCTCTAGAATCACTTTTTGACCAACAATGCGTTTTTGACCTTACATTGTTGATTTTGCCCAAAACTATTGTATTCCACTTCCAAATAGTGGAGCATGGCCCTGTAACCCTTTGGTAAGCTTAGTAACACGTTTGCATTGAAATTGAGAGATATCAAAATTTCTTCTTTTTACGCAAGCAAAATGCTTTTCAGAGCGCTAGAATCACTTTTTGACCAACAATGTGTTTTCTACTTGTTTTCTGAAATGAACAGAAAAATCAACATTTCTTGTTTTTATGCGTGCCAAATGCTTTTCAGTGCGCTAGAATCACTTTTTGACCAACAATGTGTTTTTAGATTGTTTTCTGAAATGAACAGAAAAATCAACATTTCTTGTTTTTATGCGTGCCAAATGCTTTTCAGAGCTCTAGAATCACTTTTTGACCAACAATGTGTTTTTGACCTTACATTGTTGATTTTGCTCAAAACTATTGTATTCCACTTCCAAATAGTGGAGCATGGCCCTATAACCCTTTGGTAAGCTTAGTAACACGATTGCATTGAAATTGACAGATATCAACATTTCTTGTTTTTATGCGTGCAAAATGCTTTTCAGAGCGCTAGAATCACTTTTTGACCAACAATGTGTTTTCGACTTGTTTTCTGAAATGAACAGAAAATCAACATTTCTTGTTTTTATGCGTGCCAAATGCTTTTCAGAGCTCTAGAATCACTTTTTGACCAACAATGCGTTTTTGACCTTACATTGTTGATTTTGCTCAAAACTATTGTATTCCACTTCCAAATAGTGGAGCATGGCCCTATAACCCTTTGGTAAGCTTAGTAACACGTTTGCATTGAAATTGACGAGATATCAACATTTCTTGTTTTTACGCATGCAAAATGCTTTTCAGAGCGCTAGAATCACTTTTTGACCAACAATGTGTTTTCTACTTGTTTTCTGAAATGAACAGAAAAATCAACATTTCTTGTTTTTATGCGTGCCAAATGCTTTTCAGAGCTCTAGAATCACTTTTTGACCAACAATGTGTTTTTGACCTTACATTGTTGATTTTGCTCAAAACTATTGTATTCCACTTCCAAATAGTGGAGCATGGCCCTATAACCCTTTGGTAAGCTTAGTACCACGTTTGCATTGAAATTGACAGATATCAACATTTCTTGTTTTTATGCGTGCAAAATGCTTTTCAGAGCGCTAGAATCACTTTTTGACCAACAATGTGTTTTCGACTTGTTTTCTGAAATGAACAGAAAAATCAACATTTCTTGTTTTTATGCGTGCCAAATGCTTTTCAGAGCTCTAGAATCACTTTTTGACCAACAATGTGTTTTTGACCTTACATTGTTGATTTTGCTCAAAACTATTGTATTCCACTTCCAAATAGTGGAGCATGGCCCTATAACCCTTTGGTAAGCTTAGTAACACGTTTGCATTGAAATTGACAGATATCAACATTTCTTGTTTTTATGCGTGCAAAATGCTTTTCAGAGCGCTAGAATCACTTTTTGACCAACAATGTGTTTTCGACTTGTTTTCTGAAATGAACAGAAAAATCAACATTTCTTGTTTTTATGCGTGCCAAATGCTTTTCAGAGCTCTAGAATCACTTTTTGACCAACAATGCGTTTTTGACCTTACATTGTTGATTTTGCTCAAAACTATTGTATTCCACTTCCAAATAGTGGAGCATGGCCCTATAACCCTTTGGTAAGCTTAGTAACACGTTTGCATTGAAATTGAGAGATATCAAAATTTCTTGTTTTTATGCCGGCAAAATGCTTTTCAGAGCGCTAGAATCACTTTTTGACCAACAATGTGTTTTCTACTTGTTTTCTGAAATGAACAGAAAAATCAACATTTCTTGTTTTTATGCGTGCCAAATGCTTTTCAGAGCTCTAGAATCACTTTTTGACCAACAATGTGTTTTTGACCTTACATTGTTGATTTTGCTCAAAACTATTGTATTCCACTTCCAAATAGTGGAGCATGGCCCTATAACCCTTTGGTAAGCTTAGTAACACGTTTGCATTGAAATTGACAGATATCAACATTTCTTGTTTTTATGCGTGCAAAATGCTTTTCAGAGCGCTAGAATCACTTTTTGACCAACAATGTGTTTTCGACTTGTTTTCTGAAATGAACAGAAAATCAACATTTCTTGTTTTTATGCGTGCCAAATGCTTTTCAGAGCTCTAGAATCACTTTTTGACCAACAATGCGTTTTTGACCTTACATTGTTGATTTTGCTCAAAACTATTGTATTCCACTTCCAAATAGTGGAGCATGGCCCTATAACCCTTTGGTAAGCTTAGTAACACGTTTGCATTGAAATTGACAGATATCAACATTTCTTGTTTTTATGCGTGCAAAATGCTTTTCAGAGCGCTAGAATCACTTTTTGACCAACAATGTGTTTTCGACTTGTTTTCTGAAATGAACAGAAAATCAACATTTCTTGTTTTTATGCGTGCCAAATGCTTTTCAGAGCTCTAGAATCACTTTTTGACCAACAATGCGTTTTTGACCTTACATTGTTGATTTTGCTCAAAACTATTGTATTCCACTTCCAAATAGTGGAGCATGGCCCTATAACCCTTTGGTAAGCTTAGTAACACGTTTGCATTGAAATTGACAGATATCAACATTTCTTGTTTTTATGCGTGCAAAATGCTTTTCAGGAGCGCTAGAATCACTTTTTGACCAACAATGTGTTTTCGACTTGTTTTCTGAAATGAACAGAAAAATCAACATTTCTTGTTTTTATGCGTGCCAAATGCTTTTCAGAGCTCTAGAATCACTTTTTGACCAACAATGTGTTTTTGACCTTACATTGTTGATTTTGCTCAAAACTATTGTATTCCACTTCCAAATAGTGGAGCATGGCCCTATAACCCTTTGGTAAGCTTAGTAACACGTTTGCATTGAAATTGACAGATATCAACATTTCTTGTTTTTATGCGTGCAAAATGCTTTTCAGAGCGCTAGAATCACTTTTTGACCAACAATGTGTTTTCGACTTGTTTTCTGAAATGAACAGAAAAATCAACATTTCTTGTTTTTATGCGTGCCAAATGCTTTTCAGAGCTCTAGAATCACTTTTTGACCAACAATGTGTTTTTGACCTTACATTGTTGATTTTGCTCAAAACTATTGTATTCCACTTCCAAATAGTGGAGCATGGCCCTATAACCCTTTGGTAAGCTTAGTAACACGTTTGCATTGAAATTGACAGATATCAACATTTCTTGTTTTTATGCGTGCAAAATGCTTTTCAGAGCGCTAGAATCACTTTTTGACCAACAATGTGTTTTCGACTTGTTTTCTGAAATGAACAGAAAAATCAACATTTCTTGTTTTTATGCGTGCCAAATGCTTTTCAGAGCTCTAGAATCACTTTTTGACCAACAATGCTGTTTTTGACCTTACATTGTTGATTTTGCTCAAAACTATTGTATTCCACTTCCAAATAGTGGAGCATGGCCCTATAACCCTTTGGTAAGCTTAGTAACACGATTGCATTGAAATTGACAGATATCAACATTTCTTGTTTTTATGCGTGCAAAATGCTTTTCAGAGCGCTAGAATCACTTTTTGACCAACAATGTGTTTTCGACTTGTTTTCTGAAATGAACAGAAAATCAACATTTCTTGTTTTTATGCGTGCCAAATGCTTTTCAGAGCTCTAGAATCACTTTTTGACCAACAATGCGTTTTTGACCTTACATTGTTGATTTTGCTCAAAACTATTGTATTCCACTTCCAAATAGTGGAGCATGGCCCTATAACCCTTTGGTAAGCTTAGTAACACGTTTGCATTGAAATTGAGAGATATCAACATTTCTTGTTTTTACGCAGTGCAAAATGCTTTTCAGAGCGCTAGAATCACTTTTTGACCAACAATGTGTTTTCTACTTGTTTTCTGAAATGAACAGAAAAATCAACATTTCTTGTTTTTATGCGTGCCAAATGCTTTTCAGAGCTCTAGAATCACTTTTTGACCAACAATGTGTTTTTGACCTTACATTGTTGATTTTGCTCAAAACTATTGTATTCCACTTCCAAATAGTGGAGCATGGCCCTATAACCCTTTGGTAAGCTTAGTAACACGATTGCATTGAAATTGACGAGATATCAACATTTCTTGTTTTTATGCGTGCAAAATGCTTTTCAGAGCGCTAGAATCACTTTTTGACCAACAATGTGTTTTCGACTTGTTTTCTGAAATGAACAGAAAAATCAACATTTCTTGTTTTTATGCGTGCCAAATGCTTTTCAGAGCTCTAGAATCACTTTTTGACCAACAATGCGTTTTTGACCTTACATTGTTGATTTTGCTCAAAACTATTGTATTCCACTTCCAAATAGTGGAGCATGGCCCTATAACCCTTTGGTAAGCTTAGTAACACGTTTGCATTGAAATTGAGAGATATCAAAATTTCTTCTTTTTATGGAATGCAAAATGCTTTTCAGAGCGCTAGAATCACTTTTTGACCAACAATGTGTTTTCTACTTGTTTTCTGAAATGAACAGAAAAATCAACATTTCTTGTTTTTATGCGTGCCAAATGCTTTTCAGAGCTCTAGAATCACTTTTTGACCAACAATGTGTTTTTGACCTTACATTGTTGATTTTGCTCAAAACTATTGTATTCCACTTCCAAATAGTGGAGCATGGCCCTATAACCCTTTGGTAAGCTTAGTACCACGTTTGCATTGAAATTGACAGATATCAACATTTCTTGTTTTTATGCGTGCAAAATGCTTTTCAGAGCGCTAGAATCACTTTTTGACCAACAATGTGTTTTTAGACTTGTTTTCTGAAATGAACAGAAAAATCAACATTTCTTGTTTTTATGCGTGCCAAATGCTTTTCAGAGCTCTAGAATCACTTTTTGACCAACAATGTGTTTTTGACCTTACATTGTTGATTTTGCTCAAAACTATTGTATTCCACTTCCAAATAGTGGAGCATGGCCCTATAACCCTTTGGTAAGCTTAGTAACACGATTGCATTGAAATTGATGGATATCAACATTTCTTGTTTTTATGCGTGCAAAATGCTTTTCAGAGCGCTAGAATCACTTTTTGACCAACAATGTGTTTTCGACTTGTTTTCTGAAATGAACAGAAAATAAACATTTCTTGTTTTTACGCATGCCAAATGCTTTTCAGAGCTCTAGAATCACTTTTTGACCAACAATGCGTTTTTGACCTTACATTGTTGATTTTGCTCAAAACTATTGTATTCCACTTCCAAATAGTGGAGCATGGCCCTATAACCCTTTGGTAAGCTTAGTACCACGTTTGCATTGAAATTGACAGATATCAACATTTCTTGTTTTTATGCGTGCAAAATGCTTTTCGGAGCGCTAGAATCACTTTTTGACCAACAATGTGTTTTCGACTTGTTTTCTGAAATGAACAGAAAAATCAACATTTCTTGTTTTTATGCGTGCCAAATGCTTTTCAGAGCTCTAGAATCACTTTTTGACCAACAATGCGTTTTTGACCTTACATTGTTGATTTTGCTCAAAACTATTGTATTCCACTTCCAAATAGTGGAGCATGGCCCTATAACCCTTTGGTAAGCTTAGTACCACGTTTGCATTGAAATTGACAGATATCAACATTTCTTGTTTTTATGCGTGCAAAATGCTTTTCGGAGCGCTAGAATCACTTTTTGACCAACAATGTGTTTTCGACTTGTTTTCTGAAATGAACAGAAAAATCAACATTTCTTGTTTTTATGCGTGCCAAATGCTTTTCAGAGCTCTAGAATCACTTTTCGACCAACAATGTGTTTTTGACCTTACATTGTTGATTTTGCTCAAAACTATTGTATTCCACTTCCAAATAGTGGAGCATGGCCCTATAACCCTTTGGTAAGCTTAGTAACACGTTTGCATTGAAATTGACAGAGATATCAACATTTCTTGTTTTTATGCGTGCAAAATGCTTTTCAGAGCGCTAGAATCACTTTTTGACCAACAATGTGTTTTCGACTTGTTTTCTGAAATGAACAGAAAATCAACATTTCTTGTTTTTATGCGTGCCAAATGCTTTTCAGAGCTCTAGAATCACTTTTTGACCAACAATGTGTTTTTGACCTTACATTGTTGATTTTGCTCAAAACTATTGTATTCCACTTCCAAATAGTGGAGCATGGCCCTATAACCCTTTGGTAAGCTTAGTAACACGTTTGCATTGAAATTGACAGATATCAACATTTCTTGTTTTTATGCGTGCAAAATGCTTTTCAGAGCGCTAGAATCACTTTTTGACCAACAATGTGTTTTCGACTTGTTTTCTGAAATGAACAGAAAAATCAACATTTCTTGTTTTTATGCGTGCCAAATGCTTTTCAGAGCTCTAGAATCACTTTTTGACCAACAATGCGTTTTTGACCTTACATTGTTGATTTTGCTCAAAACTATTGTATTCCACTTCCAAATAGTGGAGCATGGCCCTATAACCCTTTGGTAAGCTTAGTAACACGTTTGCATTGAAATTGACAGATATCAACATTTCTTGTTTTTATGAGTGCAAAATGCTTTTCAGAGCGCTAGAATCACTTTTTGACCAACAATGTGTTTTCTACTTGTTTTCTGAAATGAACAGAAAAATCAACATTTCTTGTTTTTATGCGTGCCAAATGCTTTTCAGAGCTCTAGAATCACTTTTTGACCAACAATGTGTTTTTGACCTTACATTGTTGATTTTGCTCAAAACTATTGTATTCCACTTCCAAATAGTGGAGCATGGCCCTATAACCCTTTGGTAAGCTTAGTAACACGTTTGCATTGAAATTGACAGATATCAACATTTCTTGTTTTTATGCGTGCAAAATGCTTTTCAGAGCGCTAGAATCACTTTTTGACCAACAATGTGTTTTTAGACTTGTTTTCTGAAATGAACAGAAAAATCAACATTTCTTGTTTTTATGCGTGCCAAATGCTTTTCAGAGCTCTAGAATCACTTTTTGACCAACAATGTGTTTTTGACCTTACATTGTTGATTTTGCTCAAAACTATTGTATTCCACTTCCAAATAGTGGAGCATGGCCCTATAACCCTTTGGTAAGCTTAGTAACACGTTTGCATTGAAATTGACAGATATCAACATTTCTTGTTTTTATGCGTGCAAAATGCTTTTCAGAGCGCTAGAATCACTTTTTGACCAACAATGTGTTTTCGACTTGTTTTCTGAAATGAACAGAAAATCAACATTTCTTGTTTTTATGCGTGCCAAATGCTTTTCAGAGCTCTAGAATCACTTTTTGACCAACAATGCGTTTTTGACCTTACATTGTTGATTTTGCTCAAAACTATTGTATTCCACTTCCAAATAGTGGAGCATGGCCCTATAACCCTTTGGTAAGCTTAGTACCACGTTTGCATTGAAATTGACAGATATCAACATTTCTTGTTTTTATGCGTGCAAAATGCTTTTCGGAGCGCTAGAATCACTTTTTGACCAACAATGTGTTTTCGACTTGTTTTCTGAAATGAACAGAAAAATCAACATTTCTTGTTTTTATGCGTGCCAAATGCTTTTCAGAGCTCTAGAATCACTTTTTGACCAACAATGCGTTTTTGACCTTACATTGTTGATTTTGCTCAAAACTATTGTATTCCACTTCCAAATAGTGGAGCATGGCCCTATAACCCTTTGGTAAGCTTAGTACCACGTTTGCATTGAAATTGACAGATATCAACATTTCTTGTTTTTATGCGTGCAAAATGCTTTTCAGGGCGCTAGAATCACTTTTTGACCAACAATGTGTTTTCGACTTGTTTTCTGAAATGAACAGAAAAATCAACATTTCTTGTTTTTATGCGTGCCAAATGCTTTTCAGAGCGCTAGAATCACTTTTTGACCAACAATGTGTTTTTGACCTTACATTGTTGATTTTGCTCAAAACTATTGTATTCCACTTCCAAATAGTGGAGCATGGCCCTATAACCCTTTGGTAAGCTTAGTAACACGTTTGCATTGAAATTGACAGATATCAACATTTCTTGTTTTTATGCGTGCAAAATGCTTTTCAGAGCGCTAGAATCACTTTTTGACCAACAATGTGTTTTCGACTTGTTTTCTGAAATGAACAGAAAAATCAACATTTCTTGTTTTTATGCGTGCCAAATGCTTTTCAGAGCTCTAGAATCACTTTTTGACCAACAATGTGTTTTTGACCTTACATTGTTGATTTTGCTCAAAACTATTGTATTCCACTTCCAAATAGTGGAGCATGGCCCTATAACCCTTTGGTAAGCTTAGTAACACGTTTGCATTGAAATTGACGAATATCAACATTTCTTGTTTTTATGCGTGCAAAATGCTTTTCAGAGCGCTAGAATCACTTTTTGACCAACAATGTGTTTTCGACTTGTTTTCTGAAATGAACAGAAAAATCAACATTTCTTGTTTTTATGCGTGCCAAATGCTTTTCAGAGCTCTAGAATCACTTTTTGACCAACAATGCGTTTTTGACCTTACATTGTTGATTTTGCTCAAAACTATTGTATTCCACTTCCAAATAGTGGAGCATGGCCCTATAACCCTTTGGTAAGCTTAGTAACACGTTTGCATTGAAATTGACAGATATCAACATTTCTTGTTTTTATGCGTGCAAAATGCTTTTCAGAGCGCTAGAATCACTTTTTGACCAACAATGTGTTTCGACTTGTTTTCTGAAATGAACAGAAAAATCAACATTTCTTGTTTTTATGCGTGCCAAATGCTTTTCAGAGCTCTAGAATCACTTTTTGACCAACAATGCGTTTTTGACCTTACATTGTTGATTTTGCTCAAAACTATTGTATTCCACTTCCAAATAGTGGAGCATGGCCCTAGTAACCCTTTGGTAAGCTTAGTAACACGTTTGCATTGAAATTGAGAGATATCAAAATTTCTTGTTTTTACGCATGCAAAATGCTTTTCAGAGCGCTAGAATCACTTTTTGACCAACAATGTGTTTTCTACTTGTTTTCTGAAATGAACAGAAAAATCAACATTTCTTGTTTTTATGCGTGCAAAATGCTTTTCAGAGCGCTAGAATCACTTTTTGACCAACAATGTGTTTTTAGATTGTTTTCTGAAATGAACAGAAAAATCAACATTTCTTGTTTTTATGCGTGCCAAATGCTTTTCAGAGCTCTAGAATCACTTTTTGACCAACAATGTGTTTTTGACCTTACATTGTTGATTTTGCTCAAAACTATTGTATTCCACTTCCAAATAGTGGAGCATGGCCCTATAACCCTTTGGTAAGCTTAGTAACACGATTGCATTGAAATTGACGAGATATCAACATTTCTTGTTTTTATGCGTGCAAAATGCTTTTCAGAGCGCTAGAATCACTTTTTGACCAACAATGTGTTTTCGACTTGTTTTCTGAAATGAACAGAAAATCAACATTTCTTGTTTTTATGCGTGCCAAATGCTTTTCAGAGCTCTAGAATCACTTTTTGACCAACAATGCGTTTTTGACCTTACATTGTTGATTTTGCTCAAAACTATTGTATTCCACTTCCAAATAGTGGAGCATGGCCCTATAACCCTTTGGTAAGCTTAGTAACACGTTTGCATTGAAATTGACGAATATCAACATTTCTTGTTTTTACTGAGTGCAAAATGCTTTTCAGAGCGCTAGAATCACTTTTTGACCAACAATGTGTTTTCTACTTGTTTTCTGAAATGAACAGAAAAATCAACATTTCTTGTTTTTATGCGTGCCAAATGCTTTTCAGAGCTCTAGAATCACTTTTTGACCAACAATGTGTTTTTGACCTTACATTGTTGATTTTGCTCAAAACTATTGTATTCCACTTCCAAATAGTGGAGCATGGCCCTATAACCCTTTGGTAAGCTTAGTAACACGTTTGCATTGAAATTGACGAATATCAACATTTCTTGTTTTTATGCGTGCAAAATGCTTTTCAGAGCGCTAGAATCACTTTTTGACCAACAATGTGTTTTCGACTTGTTTTCTGAAATGAACAGAAAAATCAACATTTCTTGTTTTTATGCGTGCCAAATGCTTTTCAGAGCTCTAGAATCACTTTTTGACCAACAATGTGTTTTTGACCTTACATTGTTGATTTTGCTCAAAACTATTGTATTCCACTTCCAAATAGTGGAGCATGGCCCTATAACCCTTTGGTAAGCTTAGTAACACGTTTGCATTGAAATTGACGAATATCAACATTTCTTCTTTTTATGCAAGCAAAATGCTTTTCAGAGCGCTAGAATCACTTTTTGACCAACAATGTGTTTTCTACTTGTTTTCTGAAATGAACAGAAAAATCAACATTTCTTGTTTTTATGCGTGCCAAATGCTTTTCAGAGCTCTAGAATCACTTTTTGACCAACAATGTGTTTTTGACCTTACATTGTTGATTTTGCTCAAAACTATTGTATTCCACTTCCAAATAGTGGAGCATGGCCCTATAACCCTTTGGTAAGCTTAGTACCACGTTTGCATTGAAATTGACAGATATCAACATTTCTTGTTTTTATGCGTGCAAAATGCTTTTCAGTAGCGCTAGAATCACTTTTTGACCAACAATGTGTTTTTAGACTTGTTTTCTGAAATGAACAGAAAAATCAACATTTCTTGTTTTTATGCGTGCCAAATGCTTTTCAGAGCTCTAGAATCACTTTTTGACCAACAATGTGTTTTTGACCTTACATTGTTGATTTTGCTCAAAACTATTGTATTCCACTTCCAAATAGTGGAGCATGGCCCTATAACCCTTTGGTAAGCTTAGTAACACGATTGCATTGAAATTGATGGATATCAACATTTCTTGTTTTTATGCGTGCAAAATGCTTTTCAGAGCGCTAGAATCACTTTTTGACCAGCAATGTGTTTTCGACTTGTTTTCTGAAATGAACAGAAAATAAACATTTCTTGTTTTTATGCATGCCAAATGCTTTTCAGAGCTCTAGAATCACTTTTTGACCAACAATGCGTTTTTGACCTTACATTGTTGATTTTGCTCAAAACTATTGTATTCCACTTCCAAATAGTGGAGCATGGCCCTATAACCCTTTGGTAAGCTTAGTACCACGTTTGCATTGAAATTGACAGATATCAACATTTCTTGTTTTTATGCGTGCAAAATGCTTTTCAGGGCGCTAGAATCACTTTTTGACCAACAATGTGTTTTCGACTTGTTTTCTGAAATGAACAGAAAAATCAACATTTCTTGTTTTTATGCGTGCCAAATGCTTTTCAGAGCTCTAGAATCACTTTTTGACCAACAATGCGTTTTTGACCTTACATTGTTGATTTTGCTCAAAACTATTGTATTCCACTTCCAAATAGTGGAGCATGGCCCTATAACCCTTTGGTAAGCTTAGTACCACGTTTGCATTGAAATTGACAGATATCAACATTTCTTGTTTTTATGCGTGCAAAATGCTTTTCAGGAGCGCTAGAATCACTTTTTGACCAACAATGTGTTTTCGACTTGTTTTCTGAAATGAACAGAAAAATCAACATTTCTTGTTTTTATGCGTGCCAAATGCTTTTCAGAGCGCTAGAATCACTTTTCGACCAACAACGTGTTTTTGACCTTACATTGTTGATTTTGCTCAAAACTATTGTATTCCACTTCCAAATAGTGGAGTATGGCCCTATAACCCTTTGGTAAGCTTAGTAACACGTTTGCATTGAAATTGACAGAGATATCAACATTTCTTGTTTTTATACCTGCAAAATGCTTTTCAGAGCGCTAGAATCACTTTTTGACCAACAATGTGTTTTCGACTTGTTTTCTGAAATGAACAGAAAAATCAACATTTCTTGTTTTTATGCGTGCCAAATGCTTTTCAGAGCTCTAGAATCACTTTTTGACCAACAATGTGTTTTTGACCTTACATTGTTGATTTTGCTCAAAACTATTGTATTCCACTTCCAAATAGTGGAGCATGGCCCTATAACCCTTTGGTAAGCTTAGTACCACGTTTGCATTGAAATTGACAGATATCAACATTTCTTGTTTTTATGCGTGCAAAATGCTTTTCAGAGCGCTAGAATCACTTTTTGACCAACAATGTGTTTTCGACTTGTTTTCTGAAATGAACAGAAAAATCAACATTTCTTGTTTTTATGCGTGCCAAATGCTTTTCAGAGCTCTAGAATCACTTTTTGACCAACAATGTGTTTTTGACCTTACATTGTTGATTTTGCTCAAAACTATTGTATTCCACTTCCAAATAGTGGAGCATGGCCCTATAACCCTTTGGTAAGCTTAGTAACACGATTTGCATTGAAATTGACGGATATCAACATTTCTTGTTTTTATGCGTGCAAAATGCTTTTCAGAGCGCTAGAATCACTTTTTGACCAACAATGTGTTTTCGACTTGTTTTCTGAAATGAACAGAAAATCAACATTTCTTGTTTTTATGCGTGCCAAATGCTTTTCAGAGCTCTAGAATCACTTTTTGACCAACAATGCGTTTTTGACCTTACATTGTTGATTTTGCTCAAAACTATTGTATTCCACTTCCAAATAGTGGAGCATGGCCCTATAACCCTTTGGTAAGCTTAGTACCACGTTTGCATTGAAATTGACAGATATCAAAATTTCTTGTTTTTATGCGTGCAAAATGCTTTTCAGGAGCGCTAGAATCACTTTTTGACCAACAATGTGTTTTCGACTTGTTTTCTGAAATGAACAGAAAAATCAACATTTCTTGTTTTTATGCGTGCCAAATGCTTTTCAGAGCTCTAGAATCACTTTTTGACCAACAATGTGTTTTTGACCTTACATTGTTGATTTTGCTCAAAACTATTGTATTCCACTTCCAAATAGTGGAGCATGGCCCTATAACCCTTTGGTAAGCTTAGTAACACGTTTGCATTGAAATTGACAGATATCAACATTTCTTGTTTTTATGCGTGCAAAATGCTTTTCAGAGCGCTAGAATCACTTTTTGACCAACAATGTGTTTTCGACTTGTTTTCTGAAATGAACAGAAAAATCAACATTTCTTGTTTTTATGCGTGCCAAATGCTTTTCAGAGCTCTAGAATCACTTTTTGACCAACAATGTGTTTTTGACCTTACATTGTTGATTTTGCTCAAAACTATTGTATTCCACTTCCAATTATGCCGCTTTTCCACTGCATGGTACCAGCTCGACACGACTCGACTCGACTCGACTCAGCTCGCCTTTTTTGCGTTTCCACCGCGATCTAGTACCTCAAGTGGCTGCTTTTTCTAGTACCGCCTCGCTCTAGGTTCCAAGCGGCTGAGCCGATGCTAAAAGGTGACGTCGGCAGACGGCCGGCCACTGATTGGCCAGAGAGTGTGACGAAGTCACGAGAGCGACATGGCAACCATGCTGGTAACGATAGAACAGCCATAGTAGCGCCGCAGCCAACATATTCCACTTCTTCAACATGCCAGCTAATAATACGAACACGAATACCATCGCATCGATGTTCTCCATTGTTGTTATGTGGGTTCTGTCCATGTGTGGGTTACGTAGGTGTTGTTTGCGTCGCGTACAAAAATACGTCACGGCCGTTTCGCGCAGACGACCCCGCCCACGTCCCGGAGGTACTATTTGCGGTGGAAAAGCACCCGCGCTGCTACCGTGTCGAGTCGTGTCGAGTCGTGTCGTGTCGAGTCGAGCTACATGTGCGGTGGAAAAGCGGCATTAGTGGAGCATGGCCCTATAACCCTTTGGTAAGCTTAGTACCACGTTTGCATTGAAATATACAGATATAAACATTTCTTGTTTTTATGCCTGCAAAATGCTTTTCGGAGCGCTAGAATCACTTTTTGACCAGCAATGTGTTTTCGACTTGTTTTCTGAAATGAACAGAGATAAACATTTTTTGTTTTTACGCATGCCAAATGCTTTTCAGAGCTCTAGAATCACTTTTTGACCAACAATGCGTTTTAGACCTTACATTGTTGATTTTGCCCAAAACTATTGTATTCCACTTCCAAATAGTGGAGCATGGCCCTGTAACCCTTTGGTAAGCTTAGTAACACGTTTGCATTGAAATTGAGAGATATCAAAATTTCTTCTTTTTACGCAAGCAAAATGCTTTTCAGAGCGCTAGAATCACTTTTTGACCAACAATGTGATTTCTACTTGTTTTCTGAAATGAACAGAAAAATCAACATTTCTTGTTTTTATGCGTGCCAAATGCTTTTCAGAGCTCTAGAATAACTTTTTGACCAACAATGTGTTTTTGACCTTACATTGTGGATTTTGCTCAAAACTATTGTATTCCACTTCCAAATAGTGGAGCATGGCCCTATAACCCTTTGGTAAGCTTAGTACCACGTTTGCATTGAAATTGACAGATATCAACACTTTTTGTTTTTACGCATGCCAAATGCTTTTCAGAGCTCTAGAATCACTTTTTGACCAACAATGCGTTTTTGACCTTACATTGTTGATTTTGCTCAAAACTATTGTATTCCACTTCCAAATAGTGGAGCATGGCCCTGTAACCCTTTGGTAAGCTTAGTAACACGTTTGCATTGAAATTGAGAGATATCAAAATTTCTTCTTTTTACGCAAGCAAAATGCTTTTCAGAGCGCTAGAATCACTTTTTGACCAACAATGTGTTTTCTACTTGTTTTCTGAAATGAACAGAAAAATCAACATTTCTTGTTTTTATGCGTGCCAAATGCTTTTCAGAGCTCTAGAATCACTTTTTGACCAACAATGTGTTTTTGACCTTACATTGTGGATTTTGCTCAAAACTATTGTATTCCACTTCCAAATAGTGGAGCATGGCCCTATAACCCTTTGGTAAGCTTAGTACCACGTTTGCATTGAAATTGACAGATATCAACACTTTTTGTTTTTACGCATGCCAAATGCTTTTCAGAGCTCTAGAATCACTTTTTGACCAACAATGCGTTTTTGACCTTACATTGTTGATTTTGCTCAAAACTATTGTATTCCACTTCCAAATAGTGGAGCATGGCCCTGTAACCCTTTGGTAAGCTTAGTAACACGTTTGCATTGAAATTGAGAGATATCAAAATTTCTTCTTTTTACGCAAGCAAAATGCTTTTCAGAGCGCTAGAATCACTTTTTGACCAACAATGTGTTTTCTACTTGTTTTCTGAAATGAACAGAAAAATCAACATTTCTTGTTTTTATGCGTGCCAAATGCTTTTCAGAGCTCTAGAATCACTTTTTGACCAACAATGTGTTTTTGACCTTACATTGTTGATTTTGCTCAAAACTATTGTATTCCACTTCCAAATAGTGGAGCATGGCCCTATAACCCTTTGGTAAGCTTAGTAACACGATTGCATTGAAATGGATGGATATCAACATTTCTTGTTTTTATGCGTGCAAAATGCTTTTCAGAGCGCTAGAATCACTTTTTGACCAGCAATGTGTTTTCGACTTGTTTTCTGAAATGAACAGAGATAAACATTTTTTGTTTTTACGCATGCCAAATGCTTTTCAGAGCTCTAGAATCACTTTTTGACCAACAATGCGTTTTTGACCTTACATTGTTGATTTTGCTCAAAACTATTGTATTCCACTTCCAAATTGTGGAGCATGAACAGAGATAAACATTTTTTGTTTTTACGCATGCCAAATGCTTTTCAGAGCTCTAGAATCACTTTTTGACCAACAATGCGTTTTTGACCTTACATTGTTGATTTTGCTCAAAACTATTGTATTCCACTTCCAAATAGTGGAGCATGGCCCTATAACCCTTTGGTAAGCTTAGTACCACGTTTGCATTGAAATTGACAGATATCAAAATTTCTTGTTTTTATGCGTGCAAAATGCTTTTCGGAGCGCTAGAATCACTTTTTGACCAACAATGTGTTTTCGACTTGTTTTCTGAAATGAACAGAAAAATAGACATTTCTTGTTTTTATGCGTGCAAAATGCTTTTCGGAGCGCTAGAATCACTTTTTGACCAACAATGTGTTTTCGACTTGTTTTCTGAAATGAACAGAAAAATCAACATTTCTTGTTTTTATGCGTGCCAAATGCTTTTCAGAGCTCTAGAATCACTTTTTGACCAACAATGCGTTTTTGACCTTACATTGTTGATTTTGCTCAAAACTATTGTATTCCACTTCCAAATAGTGGAGCATGGCCCTGTAACCCTTTGGTAAGCTTAGTACCACGTTTGCACTGAAATTGACAGATATCAACATTTCTTGTTTTTATGCGTGCAAAATGCTTTTCGGAGCGCTAGAATCACTTTTTGACCGACAATGTGTTTTCGACTTCTTTTCTGAAATGAACAGAAAAATCAACATTTCTTGTTTTTATGCGTTCCAAATGCTTTTCAGAGCGCTAGAATCACTTTTCGACCAACAACGTGTTTTTGACCTCACATTGTTGATTTTGCTCAAAACGAATATATTCCACTTCCAAATAGTGGAGTATGGCCCAATAACCCTTTGGTAAGCTTTGTAACACGTTTGCATTGAAATTGACAGAGATACCAACATTTCTTGTTTTTATACCTGCACAATTCTTTTCAGAGCGCTAGAATTACTTTTTGACCAACAATGTGTTTTCGACATGTTTTCTGAAATGAACAGAAAAATCATCATTTCTTGTTTTTATGCGTGCCAATTGCTTTTCAGAGCTCTAGAATCACTTTTTGACCAACAATGTGTTTTTGACCTTACATTGTTGATTTTGCTCAAAACTATTGTATTCCACTTCCAAATAGTGGAGCATGGCCCTATAACCCTTTGGTAAGCTTAGTACCACGTTTGCATTGAAATTGACAGATATCAAAATTTCTTGTTTTTATGCGTGCAAAATGCTTTTCGGAGCGCTAGAATCACTTTTTGACCAACAATGTGTTTTCGACTTGTTTTCTGAAATGAACAGAAATATAGACATTTCTTGTTTTTATGCGTGCCAAATGCTTTTCAGAGCTCTAGAATCACTTTTTGACCAACAATGTGTTTTTGACCTTACATTGTTGATTTTGCTCAAAACTATTGTATTCCACTTCCAAATAGTGGAGCATGGCCCTATAACCCTTTGGTAAGCTTAGTAACACGATTGCATTGAAATTGACAGATATCAACATTTCTTGTTTTTATGCGTGCAAAATGCTTTTCGGAGCGCTAGAATCACTTTTTGACCAACAATGTGTTTTCGACTTGTTTTCTGAAATGAACAGAAATATAGACATTTCTTGTTTTTATGCGTGCCAAATGCTTTTCAGAGCTCTAGAATCACTTTTTGACCAACAATGTGTTTTTGACCTTACATTGTTGATTTTGCTCAAAACTATTGTATTCCACTTCCAAATAGTGGAGCATGGCCCTATAACCCTTTGGTAAGCTTAGTAACACGATTGCATTGAAATTGACAGATATCAACATTTCTTGTTTTTACGCATGCCAAATGCTTTTCAGAGCTCTAGAATCACTTTTTGACCAACAATGCGTTTTTGACCTTACATTGTTGATTTTGCTCAAAACTATTGTATTCCACTTCCAATTATGCCGCTTTTCCACTGCATGGTACCAGCTCGACACGACTCGACTCGACTCGACTCAGCTCGCCTTTTTTGCGTTTCCACCGCGATCTAGTACCTCAAGTGGCTGCTTTTTCTAGTCCCGCCTCGCTCTAGGTTCCAAGCGGCTGAGCCGATGCTAAAAGGTGACGTCGGCAGACGGCCGGCCACTGATTGGCCAGAGAGTGTGACGAAGTCACGAGAGCGACATGGCAACCATGCTGGTAACGATAGAACAGCCATAGTAGCGCCGCAGCCAACATATTCCACTTCTTCAACATGCCAGCTAATAATACGAACACGAATACCATCGCATCGATGTTCTCCATTGTTGTTATGTGGGTTCTGTCCATGTGTGGGTTACGTAGGTGTTGTTTGCGTCGCGTACAAAAATACGTCACGGCCGTTTCGCGCAGACGACCCCGCCCACGTCCCGGAGGTACTATTTGCGGTGGAAAAGCACCCGCGCTGCTACCGTGTCGAGTCGTGTCGAGTCGTGTCGTGTCGAGTCGAGCTACATGTGCGGTGGAAAAGCGGCATTAGTGGAGCATGGCCCTATAACCCTTTGGTAAGCTTAGTACCACGTTTGCATTGAAATATACAGATATAAACATTTCTTGTTTTTATGCCTGCAAAATGCTTTTCGGAGCGCTAGAATCACTTTTTGACCAGCAATGTGTTTTCGACTTGTTTTCTGAAATGAACAGAGATAAACATTTTTTGTTTTTACACATGCCAAATGCTTTTCAGAGCTCTAGAATCACTTTTTGACCAACAATGCGTTTTAGACCTTACATTGTTGATTTTGCCCAAAACTATTGTATTCCACTTCCAAATAGTGGAGCATGGCCCTGTAACCCTTTGGTAAGCTTAGTAACACGTTTGCATTGAAATTGAGAGATATCAAAATTTCTTCTTTTTACGCAAGCAAAATGCTTTTCAGAGCGCTAGAATCACTTTTTGACCAACAATGTGATTTCTACTTGTTTTCTGAAATGAACAGAAAAATCAACATTTCTTGTTTTTATGCGTGCCAAATGCTTTTCAGAGCTCTAGAATAACTTTTTGACCAACAATGTGTTTTTGACCTTACATTGTGGATTTTGCTCAAAACTATTGTATTCCACTTCCAAATAGTGGAGCATGGCCCTATAACCCTTTGGTAAGCTTAGTACCACGTTTGCATTGAAATTGACAGATATCAACACTTTTTGTTTTTACGCATGCCAAATGCTTTTCAGAGCTCTAGAATCACTTTTTGACCAACAATGCGTTTTTGACCTTACATTGTTGATTTTGCTCAAAACTATTGTATTCCACTTCCAAATAGTGGAGCATGGCCCTGTAACCCTTTGGTAAGCTTAGTAACACGTTTGCATTGAAATTGAGAGATATCAAAATTTCTTCTTTTTACGCAAGCAAAATGCTTTTCAGAGCGCTAGAATCACTTTTTGACCAACAATGTGTTTTCTACTTGTTTTCTGAAATGAACAGAAAAATCAACATTTCTTGTTTTTATGCGTGCCAAATGCTTTTCAGAGCTCTAGAATCACTTTTTGACCAACAATGTGTTTTTGACCTTACATTGTGGATTTTGCTCAAAACTATTGTATTCCACTTCCAAATAGTGGAGCATGGCCCTATAACCCTTTGGTAAGCTTAGTACCACGTTTGCATTGAAATTGACAGATATCAACACTTTTTGTTTTTACGCATGCCAAATGCTTTTCAGAGCTCTAGAATCACTTTTTGACCAACAATGCGTTTTTGACCTTACATTGTTGATTTTGCTCAAAACTATTGTATTCCACTTCCAAATAGTGGAGCATGGCCCTGTAACCCTTTGGTAAGCTTAGTAACACGTTTGCATTGAAATTGAGAGATATCAAAATTTCTTCTTTTTACGCAAGCAAAATGCTTTTCAGAGCGCTAGAATCACTTTTTGACCAACAATGTGTTTTCTACTTGTTTTCTGAAATGAACAGAAAAATCAACATTTCTTGTTTTTATGCGTGCCAAATGCTTTTCAGAGCTCTAGAATCACTTTTTGACCAACAATGTGTTTTTGACCTTACATTGTTGATTTTGCTCAAAACTATTGTATTCCACTTCCAAATAGTGGAGCATGGCCCTATAACCCTTTGGTAAGCTTAGTAACACGATTGCATTGAAATGGATGGATATCAACATTTCTTGTTTTTATGCGTGCAAAATGCTTTTCAGAGCGCTAGAATCACTTTTTGACCAGCAATGTGTTTTCGACTTGTTTTCTGAAATGAACAGAGATAAACATTTTTTGTTTTTACGCATGCCAAATGCTTTTCAGAGCTCTAGAATCACTTTTTGACCAACAATGCGTTTTTGACCTTACATTGTTGATTTTGCTCAAAACTATTGTATTCCACTTCCAAATAGTGGAGCATGGCCCTATAACCCTTTGGTAAGCTTAGTACCACGTTTGCATTGAAATATACAGATATAAACATTTCTTGTTTTTATGCGTGCAAAATGCTTTTCGGAGCGCTAGAATCACTTTTTGACCAACAATGTGTTTTCGACTTGTTTTCTGAAATGAACAGAAAAATCAACATTTCTTGTTTTTATGCGTGCCAAATGCTTTTCAGAGCTCTAGAATCACTTTTTGACCAACAATGCGTTTTTGACCTTACATTGTTGATTTTGCTCAAAACTATTGTATTCCACTTCCAAATAGTGGAGCATGGCCCTATAACCCTTTGGTAAGCTTAGTACCACGTTTGCATTGAAATATACAGATATAAACATTTCTTGTTTTTATGCGTGCAAAATGCTTTTCGGAGCGCTAGAATCACTTTTTGACCAACAATGTGTTTTCGACTTGTTTTCTGAAATGAACAGAAAAATCAACATTTCTTGTTTTTATGCGTGCCAAATGCTTTTCAGAGCTCTAGAATCACTTTTTGACCAACAATGCGTTTTTGACCTTACATTGTTGATTTTGCTCAAAACTATTGTATTCCACTTCCAAATAGTGGAGCATGGCCCTGTAACCCTTTGGTAAGCTTAGTACCACGTTTGCACTGAAATTGACAGATATCAACATTTCTTGTTTTTATGCGTGCAAAATGCTTTTCGGAGCGCTAGAATCACTTTTTGACCGACAATGTGTTTTCGACTTGTTTTCTGAAATGAACAGAAAAATCAACATTTCTTGTTTTTATGCGTTCCAAATGCTTTTCAGAGCGCTAGAATCACTTTTCGACCAACAACGTGTTTTTGACCTCACATTGTTGATTTTGCTCAAAACGAATATATTCCACTTCCAAATAGTGGAGTATGGCCCAATAACCCTTTGGTAAGCTTTGTAACACGTTTGCATTGAAATTGACAGAGATACCAACATTTCTTGTTTTTATACCTGCACAATTCTTTTCAGAGCGCTAGAATTACTTTTTGACCAACAATGTGTTTTCGACATGTTTTCTGAAATGAACAGAAAAATCAACATTTCTTGTTTTTATGCGTGCCAATTGCTTTTCAGAGCTCTAGAATCACTTTTTGACCAACAATGTGTTTTTGACCTTACATTGTTGATTTTGCTCAAAACTATTGTATTCCACTTCCAAATAGTGGAGCATGGCCCTATAACCCTTTGGTAAGCTTAGTACCACGTTTGCATTGAAATTGACAGATATCAACAATTCTTGTTTTTATGCGTGCAAAATGCTTTTCAGTGCGCTAGAATCACTTTTTGACCAACAATGTGTTTTTAGATTGTTTTCTGAAATGAACAGAAAAATCAACATTTCTTGTTTTTATGCGTGCCAAATGCTTTTCAGAGCTCTAGAATCACTTTTTGACCAACAATGTGTTTTTGACCTTACATTGTTGATTTTGCTCAAAACTATTGTATTCCACTTCCAAATAGTGGAGCATGGCCCTATAACCCTTTGGTAAGCTTAGTAACACGATTGCATTGAAATTGATGGAAGTCAACATTTCTTGTTTATATGCGTGCAAAATGCTTTTCAGAGCGCTAGAATCACTTTTTGACCAGCAATGTGTTTTCGACTTTTTTTCTGAAATGAACAGAGATAAACATTTTTTGTTTTTACGCATGCCAAATGCTTTTCAGAGCTCTAGAATCACTTTTTGACCAACAATGCGTTTTTGACCTTACATTGTTGATTTTGCTCAAAACTATTGTATTCCACTTCCAAATAGTGGAGCATGGCCCTATAACCCTTTGGTAAGCTTAGTACCACGTTTGCATTGAAATATACAGATATAAACATTTCTTGTTTTTATGCCTGCAAAATGCTTTTCGGAGCGCTAGAATCACTTTTTGACCAGCAATGTGTTTTCGACTTGTTTTCTGAAATGAACAGAGATAAACATTTTTTGTTTTTACGCATGCCAAATGCTTTTCAGAGCTCTAGAATCACTTTTTGACCAACAATGCGTTTTAGACCTTACATTGTTGATTTTGCCCAAAACTATTGTATTCCACTTCCAAATAGTGGAGCATGGCCCTGTAACCCTTTGGTAAGCTTAGTAACACGTTTGCATTGAAATTGAGAGATATCAAAATTTCTTCTTTTTACGCAAGCAAAATGCTTTTCAGAGCGCTAGAATCACTTTTTGACCAACAATGTGATTTCTACTTGTTTTCTGAAATGAACAGAAAAATCAACATTTCTTGTTTTTATGCGTGCCAAATGCTTTTCAGAGCTCTAGAATAACTTTTTGACCAACAATGTGTTTTTGACCTTACATTGTGGATTTTGCTCAAAACTATTGTATTCCACTTCCAAATAGTGGAGCATGGCCCTATAACCCTTTGGTAAGCTTAGTACCACGTTTGCATTGAAATTGACAGATATCAACACTTTTTGTTTTTACGCATGCCAAATGCTTTTCAGAGCTCTAGAATCACTTTTTGACCAACAATGCGTTTTTGACCTTACATTGTTGATTTTGCTCAAAACTATTGTATTCCACTTCCAAATAGTGGAGCATGGCCCTGTAACCCTTTGGTAAGCTTAGTAACACGTTTGCATTGAAATTGAGAGATATCAAAATTTCTTCTTTTTACGCAAGCAAAATGCTTTTCAGAGCGCTAGAATCACTTTTTGACCAACAATGTGTTTTCTACTTGTTTTCTGAAATGAACAGAAAAATCAACATTTCTTGTTTTTATGCGTGCCAAATGCTTTTCAGAGCTCTAGAATCACTTTTTGACCAACAATGTGTTTTTGACCTTACATTGTGGATTTTGCTCAAAACTATTGTATTCCACTTCCAAATAGTGGAGCATGGCCCTATAACCCTTTGGTAAGCTTAGTACCACGTTTGCATTGAAATTGACAGATATCAACACTTTTTGTTTTTACGCATGCCAAATGCTTTTCAGAGCTCTAGAATCACTTTTTGACCAACAATGCGTTTTTGACCTTACATTGTTGATTTTGCTCAAAACTATTGTATTCCACTTCCAAATAGTGGAGCATGGCCCTGTAACCCTTTGGTAAGCTTAGTAACACGTTTGCATTGAAATTGAGAGATATCAAAATTTCTTCTTTTTACGCAAGCAAAATGCTTTTCAGAGCGCTAGAATCACTTTTTGACCAACAATGTGTTTTCTACTTGTTTTCTGAAATGAACAGAAAAATCAACATTTCTTGTTTTTATGCGTGCCAAATGCTTTTCAGAGCTCTAGAATCACTTTTTGACCAACAATGTGTTTTTGACCTTACATTGTTGATTTTGCTCAAAACTATTGTATTCCACTTCCAAATAGTGGAGCATGGCCCTATAACCCTTTGGTAAGCTTAGTAACACGATTGCATTGAAATGGATGGATATCAACATTTCTTGTTTTTATGCGTGCAAAATGCTTTTCAGAGCGCTAGAATCACTTTTTGACCAGCAATGTGTTTTCGACTTGTTTTCTGAAATGAACAGAGATAAACATTTTTTGTTTTTACGCATGCCAAATGCTTTTCAGAGCTCTAGAATCACTTTTTGACCAACAATGCGTTTTTGACCTTACATTGTTGATTTTGCTCAAAACTATTGTATTCCACTTCCAAATAGTGGAGCATGAACAGAGATAAACATTTTTTGTTTTTACGCATGCCAAATGCTTTTCAGAGCTCTAGAATCACTTTTTGACCAACAATGCGTTTTTGACCTTACATTGTTGATTTTGCTCAAAACTATTGTATTCCACTTCCAAATAGTGGAGCATGGCCCTATAACCCTTTGGTAAGCTTAGTACCACGTTTGCATTGAAATTGACAGATATCAAAATTTCTTGTTTTTATGCGTGCAAAATGCTTTTCGGAGCGCTAGAATCACTTTTTGACCGACAATGTGTTTTCGACTTCTTTTCTGAAATGAACAGAAAAATCAACATTTCTTGTTTTTATGCGTTCCAAATGCTTTTCAGAGCGCTAGAATCACTTTTCGACCAACAACGTGTTTTTGACCTCACATTGTTGATTTTGCTCAAAACGAATATATTCCACTTCCAAATAGTGGAGTATGGCCCAATAACCCTTTGGTAAGCTTTGTAACACGTTTGCATTGAAATTGACAGAGATACCAACATTTCTTGTTTTTATACCTGCACAATTCTTTTCAGAGCGCTAGAATTACTTTTTGACCAACAATGTGTTTTCGACATGTTTTCTGAAATGAACAGAAAAATCAACATTTCTTGTTTTTATGCGTGCCAATTGCTTTTCAGAGCTCTAGAATCACTTTTTGACCAACAATGTGTTTTTGACCTTACATTGTTGATTTTGCTCAAAACTATTGTATTCCACTTCCAAATAGTGGAGCATGGCCCTATAACCCTTTGGTAAGCTTAGTACCACGTTTGCATTGAAATTGACAGATATCAAAATTTCTTGTTTTTATGCGTGCAAAATGCTTTTCGGAGCGCTAGAATCACTTTTTGACCAACAATGTGTTTTCGACTTGTTTTCTGAAATGAACAGAAATATAGACATTTCTTGTTTTTATGCGTGCCAAATGCTTTTCAGAGCTCTAGAATCACTTTTTGACCAACAATGTGTTTTTGACCTTACATTGTTGATTTTGCTCAAAACTATTGTATTCCACTTCCAAATAGTGGAGCATGGCCCTATAACCCTTTGGTAAGCTTAGTAACACGATTGCATTGAAATTGACAGATATCAACATTTCTTGTTTTTATGCGTGCAAAATGCTTTTCGGAGCGCTAGAATCACTTTTTGACCAACAATGTGTTTTCGACTTGTTTTCTGAAATGAACAGAAAAATAGACATTTCTTGTTTTTATGCGTGCCAAATGCTTTTCAGAGCTCTAGAATCACTTTTTGACCAACAATGCGTTTTTGACCTTACATTGTTGATTTTGCTCAAAACTATTGTATTCCACTTCCAATTATGCCGCTTTTCCACTGCATGGTACCAGCTCGACACGACTCGACTCGACTCGACTCAGCTCGCCTTTTTTGCGTTTCCACCGCGATCTAGTACCTCAAGTGGCTGCTTTTTCTAGTACCGCCTCGCTCTAGGTTCCAAGCGGCTGAGCCGATGCTAAAAGGTGACGTCGGCAGACGGCCGGCCACTGATTGGCCAGAGAGTGTGACGAAGTCACGAGAGCGACATGGCAACCATGCTGGTAACGATAGAACAGCCATAGTAGCGCCGCAGCCAACATATTCCACTTCTTCAACATGCCAGCTAATAATACGAACACGAATACCATCGCATCGATGTTCTCCATTGTTGTTATGTGGGTTCTGTCCATGTGTGGGTTACGTAGGTGTTGTTTGCGTCGCGTACAAAAATACGTCACGGCCGTTTCGCGCAGACGACCCCGCCCACGTCCCGGAGGTACTATTTGCGGTGGAAAAGCACCCGCGCTGCTACCGTGTCGAGTCGTGTCGAGTCGTGTCGTGTCGAGTCGAGCTACATGTGCGGTGGAAAAGCGGCATTAGTGGAGCATGGCCCTATAACCCTTTGGTAAGCTTAGTACCACGTTTGCATTGAAATATACAGATATAAACATTTCTTGTTTTTATGCCTGCAAAATGCTTTTCGGAGCGCTAGAATCACTTTTTGACCAGCAATGTGTTTTCGACTTGTTTTCTGAAATGAACAGAGATAAACATTTTTTGTTTTTACACATGCCAAATGCTTTTCAGAGCTCTAGAATCACTTTTTGACCAACAATGCGTTTTAGACCTTACATTGTTGATTTTGCCCAAAACTATTGTATTCCACTTCCAAATAGTGGAGCATGGCCCTGTAACCCTTTGGTAAGCTTAGTAACACGTTTGCATTGAAATTGAGAGATATCAAAATTTCTTCTTTTTACGCAAGCAAAATGCTTTTCAGAGCGCTAGAATCACTTTTTGACCAACAATGTGATTTCTACTTGTTTTCTGAAATGAACAGAAAAATCAACATTTCTTGTTTTTATGCGTGCCAAATGCTTTTCAGAGCTCTAGAATAACTTTTTGACCAACAATGTGTTTTTGACCTTACATTGTGGATTTTGCTCAAAACTATTGTATTCCACTTCCAAATAGTGGAGCATGGCCCTATAACCCTTTGGTAAGCTTAGTACCACGTTTGCATTGAAATTGACAGATATCAACACTTTTTGTTTTTACGCATGCCAAATGCTTTTCAGAGCTCTAGAATCACTTTTTGACCAACAATGCGTTTTTGACCTTACATTGTTGATTTTGCTCAAAACTATTGTATTCCACTTCCAAATAGTGGAGCATGGCCCTGTAACCCTTTGGTAAGCTTAGTAACACGTTTGCATTGAAATTGAGAGATATCAAAATTTCTTCTTTTTACGCAAGCAAAATGCTTTTCAGAGCGCTAGAATCACTTTTTGACCAACAATGTGTTTTCTACTTGTTTTCTGAAATGAACAGAAAAATCAACATTTCTTGTTTTTATGCGTGCCAAATGCTTTTCAGAGCTCTAGAATCACTTTTTGACCAACAATGTGTTTTTGACCTTACATTGTGGATTTTGCTCAAAACTATTGTATTCCACTTCCAAATAGTGGAGCATGGCCCTATAACCCTTTGGTAAGCTTAGTACCACGTTTGCATTGAAATTGACAGATATCAACACTTTTTGTTTTTACGCATGCCAAATGCTTTTCAGAGCTCTAGAATCACTTTTTGACCAACAATGCGTTTTTGACCTTACATTGTTGATTTTGCTCAAAACTATTGTATTCCACTTCCAAATAGTGGAGCATGGCCCTGTAACCCTTTGGTAAGCTTAGTAACACGTTTGCATTGAAATTGAGAGATATCAAAATTTCTTCTTTTTACGCAAGCAAAATGCTTTTCAGAGCGCTAGAATCACTTTTTGACCAACAATGTGTTTTCTACTTGTTTTCTGAAATGAACAGAAAAATCAACATTTCTTGTTTTTATGCGTGCCAAATGCTTTTCAGAGCTCTAGAATCACTTTTTGACCAACAATGTGTTTTTGACCTTACATTGTTGATTTTGCTCAAAACTATTGTATTCCACTTCCAAATAGTGGAGCATGGCCCTATAACCCTTTGGTAAGCTTAGTAACACGATTGCATTGAAATGGATGGATATCAACATTTCTTGTTTTTATGCGTGCAAAATGCTTTTCAGAGCGCTAGAATCACTTTTTGACCAGCAATGTGTTTTCGACTTGTTTTCTGAAATGAACAGAGATAAACATTTTTTGTTTTTACGCATGCCAAATGCTTTTCAGAGCTCTAGAATCACTTTTTGACCAACAATGCGTTTTTGACCTTACATTGTTGATTTTGCTCAAAACTATTGTATTCCACTTCCAAATAGTGGAGCATGGCCCTATAACCCTTTGGTAAGCTTAGTACCACGTTTGCATTGAAATATACAGATATAAACATTTCTTGTTTTTATGCGTGCAAAATGCTTTTCGGAGCGCTAGAATCACTTTTTGACCAACAATGTGTTTTCGACTTGTTTTCTGAAATGAACAGAAAAATCAACATTTCTTGTTTTTATGCGTGCCAAATGCTTTTCAGAGCTCTAGAATCACTTTTTGACCAACAATGCGTTTTTGACCTTACATTGTTGATTTTGCTCAAAACTATTGTATTCCACTTCCAAATAGTGGAGCATGGCCCTGTAACCCTTTGGTAAGCTTAGTACCACGTTTGCACTGAAATTGACAGATATCAACATTTCTTGTTTTTATGCGTGCAAAATGCTTTTCGGAGCGCTAGAATCACTTTTTGACCGACAATGTGTTTTCGACTTGTTTTCTGAAATGAACAGAAAAATCAACATTTCTTGTTTTTATGCGTTCCAAATGCTTTTCAGAGCGCTAGAATCACTTTTCGACCAACAACGTGTTTTTGACCTCACATTGTTGATTTTGCTCAAAACGAATATATTCCACTTCCAAATAGTGGAGTATGGCCCAATAACCCTTTGGTAAGCTTTGTAACACGTTTGCATTGAAATTGACAGAGATACCAACATTTCTTGTTTTTATACCTGCACAATTCTTTTCAGAGCGCTAGAATTACTTTTTGACCAACAATGTGTTTTCGACATGTTTTCTGAAATGAACAGAAAAATCAACATTTCTTGTTTTTATGCGTGCCAATTGCTTTTCAGAGCTCTAGAATCACTTTTTGACCAACAATGTGTTTTTGACCTTACATTGTTGATTTTGCTCAAAACTATTGTATTCCACTTCCAAATAGTGGAGCATGGCCCTATAACCCTTTGGTAAGCTTAGTAACACGTTTGCATTGAAATTGACAGATATCAACATTTCTTCTTTTTACGCAAGCAAAATGCTTTTCAGAGCGCTAGAATCACTTTTTGACCAACAATGTGTTTTCTACTTGTTTTCTGAAATGAACAGAAAAATCAACATTTCTTGTTTTTATGCGTGCCAAATGCTTTTCAGAGCTCTAGAATCACTTTTTGACCAACAATGTGTTTTTGACCTTACATTGTTGATTTTGCTCAAAACTATTGTATTCCACTTCCAAATAGTGGAGCATGGCCCTATAACCCTTTGGTAAGCTTAGTACCACGTTTGCATTGAAATTGACAGATATCAACATTTCTTGTTTTTATGCGTGCAAAATGCTTTTCAGTGCGCTAGAATCACTTTTTGACCAACAATGTGTTTTTAGATTGTTTTCTGAAATGAACAGAAAAATCAACATTTCTTGTTTTTATGCGTGCCAAATGCTTTTCAGAGCTCTAGAATCACTTTTTGACCAACAATGTGTTTTTGACCTTACATTGTTGATTTTGCTCAAAACTATTGTATTCCACTTCCAAATAGTGGAGCATGGCCCTATAACCCTTTGGTAAGCTTAGTAACACGATTGCATTGAAATTGATGGAAGTCAACATTTCTTGTTTATATGCGTGCAAAATGCTTTTCAGAGCGCTAGAATCACTTTTTGACCAGCAATGTGTTTTCGACTTTTTTTCTGAAATGAACAGAGATAAACATTTTTTGTTTTTACGCATGCCAAATGCTTTTCAGAGCTCTAGAATCACTTTTTGACCAACAATGCGTTTTTGACCTTACATTGTTGATTTTGCTCAAAACTATTGTATTCCACTTCCAAATAGTGGAGCATGGCCCTATAACCCTTTGGTAAGCTTAGTACCACGTTTGCATTGAAATTGACAGATATCAAAATTTCTTGTTTTTATGCGTGCAAAATGCTTTTCGGAGCGCTAGAATCACTTTTTGACCAACAATGTGTTTTCGACTTGTTTTCTGAAATGAACAGAAAAATAGACATTTCTTGTTTTTATGCGTGCCAAATGCTTTTCAGAGCTCTAGAATCACTTTTTGACCAACAATGTGTTTTTGACCTTACATTGTTGATTTTGCTCAAAACTATTGTATTCCACTTCCAAATAGTGGAGCATGGCCCTATAACCCTTTGGTAAGCTTAGTAACACGATTGCATTGAAATTGACAGATATCAACATTTCTTGTTTTTATGCGTGCAAAATGCTTTTCGGAGCGCTAGAATCACTTTTTGACCAGCAATGTGTTTTCGACTTGTTTTCTGAAATGAACAGAGATAAAAAAAAATTGTTTTTACGCATGCCAAATGCTTTTCAGAGCTCTAGAATCACTTTTTGACCAACAATGCGTTTTTGACCTTACATTGTTGATTTTGCTCAAAACTATTGTATTCCACTTCCAATTATGCCGCTTTTCCACTGCATGGTACCAGCTCGACACGACTCGACTCGACTCGACTCAGCTCGCCTTTTTTGCGTTTCCACCGCGATCTAGTACCTCAAGTGGCTGCTTTTTCTAGTACCGCCTCGCTCTAGGTTCCAAGCGGCTGAGCCGATGCTAAAAGGTGACGTCGGCAGACGGCCGGCCACTGATTGGCCAGAGAGTGTGACGAAGTCACGAGAGCGACATGGCAACCATGCTGGTAACGATAGAACAGCCATAGTAGCGCCGCAGCCAACATATTCCACTTCTTCAACATGCCAGCTAATAATACGAACACGAATACCATCGCATCGATGTTCTCCATTGTTGTTATGTGGGTTCTGTCCATGTGTGGGTTACGTAGGTGTTGTTTGCGTCGCGTACAAAAATACGTCACGGCCGTTTCGCGCAGACGACCCCGCCCACGTCCCGGAGGTACTATTTGCGGTGGAAAAGCACCCGCGCTGCTACCGTGTCGAGTCGTGTCGAGTCGTGTCGTGTCGAGTCGAGCTACATGTGCGGTGGAAAAGCGAAATTAGTGGAGCATGGCCCTATAACCCTTTGGTAAGCTTAGTACCACGTTTGCATTGAAATATACAGATATAAACATTTCTTGTTTTTATGCCTGCAAAATGCTTTTCGGAGCGCTAGAATCACTTTTTGACCAGCAATGTGTTTTCGACTTGTTTTCTGAAATGAACAGAGATAAACATTTTTTGTTTTTACGCATGCCAAATGCTTTTCAGAGCTCTAGAATCACTTTTTGACCAACAATGCGTTTTAGACCTTACATTGTTGATTTTGCCCAAAACTATTGTATTCCACTTCCAAATAGTGGAGCATGGCCCTGTAACCCTTTGGTAAGCTTAGTAACACGTTTGCATTTAAATTGAGAGATATCAAAATTTCTTCTTTTTACGCAAGCAAAATGCTTTTCAGAGCGCTAGAATCACTTTTTGACCAACAATGTGATTTCTACTTGTATTCTGAAATGAACAGAAAAATCAACATTTCTTGTTTTTATGCGTGCCAAATGCTTTTCAGAGCTCTAGAATAACTTTTTGACCAACAATGTGTTTTTGACCTTACATTGTGGATTTTGCTCAAAACTATTGTATTCCACTTCCAAATAGTGGAGCATGGCCCTATAACCCTTTGGTAAGCTTAGTACCACGTTTGCATTGAAATTGACAGATATCAACACTTTTTGTTTTTACGCATGCCAAATGCTTTTCAGAGCTCTAGAATCACTTTTTGACCAACAATGCGTTTTTGACCTTACATTGTTGATTTTGCCCAAAACTATTGTATTCCACTTCCAAATAGTGGAGCATGGCCCTGTAACCCTTTGGTAAGCTTAGTAACACGTTTGCATTGAAATTGAGAGATATCAAAATTTCTTCTTTTTACGCAAGCAAAATGCTTTTCAGAGCGCTAGAATCACTTTTTGACCAACAATGTGATTTCTACTTGTTTTCTGAAATGAACAGAAAAATCAACATTTCTTGTTTTTATGCGTGCCAAATGCTTTTCAGAGCTCTAGAATCACTTTTTGACCAACAATGTGTTTTTGACCTTACATTGTTGATTTTGCTCAAAACTATTGTATTCCACTTCCAAATAGTGGAGCATGGCCCTATAACCCTTTGGTAAGCTTAGTACAACGATTGCATTGAAATTGACAGATATCAACATTTCTTGTTTTTATGCGTGCAAAATGCTTTTCAGAGCGCTAGAATCACTTTTTGACCAACAATGTGTTTTTAGATTGTTTTCTGAAATGAACAGAAAAATTAACATTTCTTGTTTTTATACGTGCCAAATGCTTTTCAGAGCTCTAGAATCACTTTTTGACCAACAATGTGTTTTTGACCTTACATTGTTGATTTTGCTCAAAACTATTGTATTCCACTTCCAAATAGTGGAGCATGGCCCTATAACCCTTTGGTAAGCTTAGTACCACGTTTGCATTGAAATATACAGATATAAACATTTCTTGTTTTTATGCGTGCAAAATGCTTTTCGGAGCGCTAGAATCACTTTTTGACCAACAATGTGTTTTCGACTTGTTTTCTGAAATGAACAGAAAAATCAACATTTCTTGTTTTTATGCGTGCCAAATGCTTTTCAGAGCTCTAGAATCACTTTTTGACCAACAATGCGTTTTTGACCTTACATTGTTGATTTTGCTCAAAACTATTGTATTCCACTTCCAAATAGTGGAGCATGGCCCTATAACCCTTTGGTAAGCTTAGTACCACGTTTGCATTGAAATTGACAGATATCAACATTTCTTGTTTTTATGCGTGCAAAATGCTTTTCAGAGCGCTAGAATCACTTTTTGACCAATAATGTGTTTTCGACTTGTTTTCTGAAATGAACAGAGATAAACATTTTTTGTTTTTACGCATGCCAAATGCTTTTCAGAGCTCTAGAATCACTTTTTGACCAACAATGCCTTTTTGACCTTACATTGTTGATTTTGCTCAAAACTATTGTATTCCACTTCCAAATAGTGGAGCATGGCCCTGTAACCCTTTGGTAAGCTTAGTAACACGATTGCATTGAAATTGACGAATATCAACATTTCTTGTTTTTATGCGTGCAAAATGCTTTTCAGAGCGCTAGAATCACTTTTTGACCAATAATGTGTTTTCGACTTGTTTTCTGAAATGAACAGAGATAAACATTTTTTGTTTTTACGCATGCCAAATGCTTTTCAGAGCTCTAGAATCACTTTTTGACCAACAATGTGTTTTTGACCTTACATTGTTGATTTTGCTCAAAACTATTGTATTCCACTTCCAAATAGTGGAGCATGGTCCTATAACCCTTTGGTAAGCTTAGTAACATGATTGCATTGAAATTGATGGATATCAACATTTCTTGTTTTTATGCGTGCAAAATGCTTTTCAGAGCTCTAGAATCACTTTTTGACCAACAATGCGTTTTTGACCTTACATTGTTGATTTTGCTCAAAACTATTGTATTCCACTTCCAAATAGTGGAGCATGGCCCTGTAACCCTTTGGTAAGCTTAGTAACACGATTGCATTGAAATTGACGAATATCAACATTTCTTGTTTTTATGCGTGCAAAATGCTTTTCAGAGCGCTAGAATCACTTTTTGACCAATAATGTGTTTTCGACTTGTTTTCTGAAATGAACAGAGATAAACATTTTTTGTTTTTACGCATGCCAAATGCTTTTCAGAGCTCTAGAATCACTTTTTGACCAACAATGCGTTTTTGACCTTACATTGTTGATTTTGCTCAAAACTATTGTATTCCACTTCCAAATAGTGGAGCATGGCCCTATAACCCTTTGGTAAGTTTGCATTGAAATTGACAGAGATATCAACATTTTTTGTTTTTACGCATGCAAAATGCTTTTCAGAGTGCTAGAATCACTTTTTGACCAACAATGTGTTTTCGACTTGTTTCCTGAAATGAACAGAAAAATCAACATTTCTTGTTTTTATGCGTGCCAAATGCTTTTCAGAGCTCTAGAATCACTTTTTGACCAACAATGTGTTTTTGACCTTACACTGTTGATTTTGCTCAAAACTATTGTATTCCACTTCCAAATAGTGGAGCATGGCCCTATAACCCTTTGGTAAGCTTAGTAACACGTTTGAAATTGAAAGATATCAACATTTCTTGTTTTTATGAGTGCAAAATGCTTTTCAGAGCGCTAGAATCACTTTTTGACTAACAATGTGTTTTCGACTTGTTTTCTGAAATGAACCGAAAAATCAACATTTCTTGTTTTTATGCGTTTTTCTGAAATGAACAGAAAAATCAACATTTCTTGTTCTTATGTTTGCCAAATGCTTTTCAGAGCTCTAGAATCACTTTTTGACCAACAATGCGTTTTTGACCTTACATTGTTGATTTTGCTCAAAACTATTGTATTCCACTTCCAAATAGTGGAGCATGGCCCTATAACCCTTTGGTAAGCTTAGTAACACGTTTGCATTGAAATTGAGAGATATCAAAATTTCTTCTTTTTACGCAAGCAAAATGCTTTTCAGAGCGCTAGAATCACTTTTTGACCGACAATGTGTTTTCTACTTGTTTTCTGAAATGAACAGAAAAATCAACATTTCTTGTTTTTATGCGTGCCAAATGCTTTTCAGAGCTCTAGAATCACTTTTTGACCAACAATGTGTTTTTGACCTTACATTGTTGATTTTTCTCAAAACTATTGTATTCCACTTCCAAATAGTGGAGCATGGCCCTATAACCCTTTGGTAAGTTTGCATTGAAATTGACTGAGACATCAACATTTTTTGTTTTTACGCATGCAAAATGCTTTTCAGAGTGGTAGAATCACTTTTTGACCAACAATGTGTTTTCGACTTGTTTCCTGAAATGAACAGAAAAATCAACATTTCTTGTTTTTATGCGTGCCAAATGCTTTTCAGAGCTCTAGAATCACTTTTTGACCAACAATGTGTTTTTGACCTTACACTGTTGATTTTGCTCAAAACTATTGTATTCCACTTCCAAATAGTGGAGCATGGCCCTGTAACCCTTTGGTAAGCTTAGTAACACGATTGCATTGAAATTGACGAATATCAACATTTCTTGTTTTTATGCGTGCAAAATGCTTTTCAGAGCGCTAGAATCACTTTTTGACCAACAATGTGTTTTTTACTTGCTTTTCTGAAATGAACAGAAATATCAACATTTTTCACCAACAATGAGTTTTTGACCTTGTATTGTTGATTTTGCTCAAAACGAATGTATTCCCCTTCCAAATGGTGGAGTATGGCCCTATATCCCTTTGGTAAGCTTAGTAACACTTTTGCATTGAGATTGACAGAGATTCCAACATTTCTTGTTTTTATGCATGCAAAATTCTTTTCAGGGCGCTAGAATCACTTTTTGAGATTTTGCTCAAAACTATTGTATTCCACTTCCAAATAGTGGAGCATGGCCCTATAACCCTTTGGTAAGCTGAGTAACACGATTGCATTGAAATTGATGGATATCAACATTTCTTGTTTTTATGCGTGCAAAATGCTTTTCAGAGCGCTAGAATCACTTTTCGACCAACAATGTGTTTTCGACTTGTTTTCTGAAATGAACTGAAAAATCAACATTTCTTGTTTTTATGCGTGCCAAATGCTTTTAAGAGCTCTAGAATCACGTTTTGACCAACAATGCGTTTTTGACCTTACATTGTTGATTTTGCTCAAAACTATTGTATTCCACTTCCAAATAGTGGAGCATGGCCCTATAACCCTTTGGTAAGCTTTGTAACACGATTGCATTGAAATTGACGAATATCAACATTTCTTGTTTTTATGCGTGCAAAATGCTTTTCAGAGCGCTAGAATCACTTTTTGACCAACAATGGGTTTTCTACTTGTTTTCTGAAATGAACAGAAATATCAACATTTCTTGTTTTTATGCGCTAGAATCACTTTTTGATCAACAATGTGTTTTTTCACCTTACATTGTTGATTATGCTCAAAACTATTGTATTCCACTTCCAAATAGTGGAGCATGGTCCTATAACCCTTTGGTAAGCTTAGTAACACGATTGCATTGAAATTGATGGATATCAACATTTCTTGTTTTTATGCGTGCAAAATGCTTTTCAGAGCGCTAGAATTACTTTTTGACCAACAATGTGTTTTCGACATGTTTTCTGAAATTAACAGAGATAAACATTTTTTGTTTTTACGCATGCCAAATGCTTTTCAGAGCTCTAGAATCACTTTTTGACCAACAATGCGTTTTTGACCTTACATTGTTGATTTTGCTCAAAACTATTGTATTCCACTTCCAAATAGTGGAGCATGGCCCTATGACCCTTTGGTAAGCTTAGTACCACGTTTGCATTGAAATTGACAGATATCAAAATTTCTTGTTTTAATGCGTGCAAAATGCTTTTCGGAGCGCTAGAATCACTTTTTGACCAACAATGTGTTTTCGACTTGTTTTCTGAAATGAACAGAAAAATCAACATGTCTTGTTTTTATGCGTGCCAAATGCTTTTCAGAGCTCTAGAATCACTTTTTGACCAACAATGCGTTTTTGACCTTACATTGTTGATTTTGCTCAAAACTATTGTATTCCACTTCCAAATAGTGGAGCATGGCCCTATAACCCTTTGGTAGCTTAGTAACACGATTGCATTGAAATTGATGGATATCAACATTTCTTGTTTTTATGCGTGCAAAATGCTTTTCAGAGCGCTAGAATCACTTTTTGACCAGCAATGTGTTCTCGACTTTTTTTCTGAAATGAACAGAAAAATAGACATTTCTTGTTTTTATGCGTGACAAATGCTTTTCAGAGCTCTAGAATCACTTTTTGACCAACAATGCGTTTTTGACCTTACATTGTTGATTTTGCCCAAAACTATTGTATTCCACTTCCAAATAGTGGAGCATGGCCCTGTAACCCTTTGGTAAGCTTAGTAACACGTTTGCATTGAAATTGAGAGATATCAAAATTTCTTCTTTTTACGCAAGCAAAATGCTTTTCAGAGCGCTAGAATCACTTTTTGACCAACAATGTGTTTTCTACTTGTTTTCTGAAATGAACAGAAAAATCAACATTTCTTGTTTTTATGCGTGCCAAATGCTTTTCAGTGCGCTAGAATCACTTTTTGACCAACAATGTGTTTTTAGATTGTTTTCTGAAATGAACAGAAAAATCAACATTTCTTGTTTTTATGCGTGCCAAATGCTTTTCAGAGCTCTAGAATCACTTTTTGACCAACAATGTGTTTTTGACCTTACATTGTTGATTTTGCTCAAAACTATTGTATTCCACTTCCAAATAGTGGAGCATGGCCCTATAACCCTTTGGTAAGCTTAGTAACACGATTGCATTGAAATTGATGGATATCAACATTTCTTGTTTTTATGCGTGTAAAATGCTTTTCAGAGCGCTAGAATCACTTTTTGACCAGCAATGTGTTTTCGACTTTTTTTCTGAAATGGACAGAGATAAACATTTTTTGTTTTAACGCATGCCAAATGCTTTTCAGAACTCTAGAATCACTTTTTGACCAACAATGCGTTTTTGACCTTACATTGTTGATTTTGCTCAAAACTATTGTATTCCACTTCCAAATAGTGGAGCATGGCCCTGTAACCCTTTGGTAAGCTTAGTAACACGTTTGCATTGAAATTGAGAGATATCAAATTTTTTTCTTTTTACGCAAGCAAAATGCTTTTCAGAGCGCTAGAATCACTTTTTGACCAACAATGTGTTTTCTACTTGTTTTCTGAAATGAACAGAAAAATCAACATTTCTAGTTTTTATGCGTGCCAAATGCTTTTCAGAGCTCTAGAATCACTTTTTGACCAACAATGTGTTTTTGACCTTACATTGTTGATTTTGCTCAAAACTATTGTATTCCACTTCCAAATAGTGGAGCATGGCCCTATAACCCTTTGGTAAGCTTAGTAACACGATTGCATTGAAATTGATGGATATCAACATTTCTTGTTTTTATGCGTGCAAAATGCTTTTCAGAGCGCTAGAATCACTTTTTGACCAGCAATGTGTTTTCGACTTTTTTTCTGAAATGAACAGAGATAAACATTTTTTGTTTTTACGCATGCCAAATGCTTTTCAGAGCTCTAGAATCACTTTTTGACCAACAATGCGTTTTTGACCTTACATTGTTGATTTTGCTCAAAACTATTGTATTCCACTTCCAAATAGTGGAGCATGGCCCTATAACCCTTTGGTAAGCTGAGTAACACGATTGCATTGAAATTGATGGATATCAACATTTCTTGTTTTTATGCGTGCAAAATGCTTTTCGGAGCGCTAGGATCACTTTTTGACCAACAATGTGTTTTCGACTTGTTTTCTGAAATGAACAGAAAAATCAACATTTCTTGTTTTTATGCGCTAGAATCACTTTTTGATCAACAATGTGTTTTTTCACCTTACATTGTTGATTATGCTCAAAACTATTGTATTCCACTTCCAAATAGTGGAGCATGGTCCTATAACCCTTTGGTAAGCTTAGTAACACGATTGCATTGAAATTGATGGATATCAACATTTCTTGTTTTTATGCGTGCAAAATGCTTTTCAGAGCGCTAGAATTACTTTTTGACCAACAATGTGTTTTCGAAATGTTTTCTGAAATTAACAGAGATAAACATTTTTTGTTTTTACGCATGCCAAATGCTTTTCAGAGCTCTAGAATCACTTTTTGACCAACAATGCGTTTTTGACCTTACATTGTTGATTTTGCTCAAAACTATTGTATTCCACTTCCAAATAGTGGAGCATGGCCCTATAACCCTTTGGTAGCTTAGTAACACGATTGCATTGAAATTGACGAATATCAAAATTTCTTGTTTTTATGCGTGCAAAATGCTTTTCAGAGCGCTAGAATCACTTTTTGACCAATAATGTGTCTTCGACTTGTTTTCTGAAATGAATAGAAAAATCAACATTTCTTGTTTTTATGTGTGCCAAATGCTTTTCAGAGCTCTAGAATCACTTTTTGACCTACAATGCGTTTTTGACCTTACATTGTTGATTTTGCCCAAAACTATTGTATTCCACTTCCAAATAGTGGAGCATGGCCCTGTAACCCTTTGGTAAGCTTAGTAACACGTTTGCATTGAAATTGAGAGATATCAAAATTTCTTCTTTTTACGCAAGCAAAATGCTTTTCAGAGCGCTAGAATCACTTTTTGACCAACAATGTGTTTTCTACTTGTTTTCTGAAATGAACAGAAAAATCAACATTTCTTGTTTTTATGCGTGCCAAATGCTTTTCAGTGCGCTAGAATCACTTTTTGACCAACAATGTGTTTTTAGATTGTTTTCTGAAATGAACAGAAAAATCAACATTTCTTGTTTTTATGCGTGCCAAATGCTTTTCAGAGCTCTAGAATCACTTTTTGACCAACAATGTGTTTTTGACCTTACATTGTTGATTTTGCTCAAAACTATTGTATTCCACTTCCAAATAGTGGAGCATGGCCCTGTAACCCTTTGGTAAGCTTAGTAACACGTTTGCATTGAAATTGAGAGATATCAATTTTTTTTCTTTTTACGCAAGCAAAATGCTTTTCAGAGCGCTAGAATCACTTTTTGACCAACAATGTGTTTTCTACTTGTTTTCTGAAATGAACAGAAAAATCAACATTTCTTGTTTTTATGCGTGCCAAATGCTTTTCAGAGCTCTAGAATCACTTTTTGACCAACAATGTGTTTTTGACCTTACATTGTTGATTTTGCTCAAAACTATTGTATTCCACTTCCAAATAGTGGAGCATGGCCCTATATCCCTTTGGTAAGCTTAGTAACACGATTGCATTGAAATTGATGGATATCTACATTTCTTGTTTTTATGCGTGCAAAATGCTTTTCAGAGCGCTAGAATCACTTTTTGACCAGCAATGTGTTTTCAACTTTTTTTCTGAAATGAACAGAAAAATCAACATTTCTTGTTTTTATGCGTGCCAAATGCTTTTCAGAGCTCTAGAATCACTTTTTGACCAACAATGTGTTTTTGACCTTACATTGTTGATTTTGCTCAAAACTATTGTATTCCACTTCCAAATAGTGGAGCATGGCCCTATAACCCTTTGGTAAGCTTAGTACAACGTTTGCATTGAAATTGACAGATATCAACATTTCTTGTTTTTATGCGTGCAAAATGCTTTTCAGTGCGCTAGAATCACTTTTTGACCAACAATGTGTTTTTAGATTGTTTTCTGAAATGAACAGAGATAAACATTTTTTGTTTTAATGCGTGCCAAATGCTTTTCAGAGCTCTAGAATCACTTTTTGACCAACAATGCGTTTTTGACCTTACATTGTTGATTTTGCCCAAAACTATTGTATTCCACTTCCAAATAGTGGAGCATGGCCCTGTAACCCTTTGGTAAGCTTAGTAACACGTTTGCATTGAAATTGAGAGATATCAAAATTTCTTCTTTTTACGCAAGCAAAATGCTTTTCAGAGCGCTAGAATCACTTTTTGACCAACAATGTGTTTTCTACTTGTTTTCTGAAATGAACAGAAAAATCAACATTTCTTGTTTTTATGCGTGCCAAATGCTTTTCAGAGCTCTAGAATCACTTTTTGACCAACAATGCGTTTTTGACCTTACATTGTTGATTTTGCCCAAAACTATTGTATTCCACTTCCAAATAGTGGAGCATGGCCCTGTAACCCTTTGGTAAGCTTAGTAACACGTTTGCATTGAAATTGAGAGATATCAAAATTTCTTCTTTTTACGCAAGCAAAATGCTTTTCAGAGCGCTAGAATCACTTTTTGACCAACAATGTGTTTTCTACTTGTTTTCTGAAATGAACAGAAAAATCAACATTTCTTGTTTTTATGCGTGCCAAATGCTTTTCAGAGCTCTAGAATCACTTTTTGACCAACAATGTGTTTTTGACCTTACATTGTTGATTTTGCTCAAAACTATTGTATTCCACTTCCAAATAGTGGAGCATGGCCCTATAACCCTTTGGTAAGCTTAGTACAACGTTTGCATTGAAATTGACAGATATCAACATTTCTTGTTTTTATGCGTGCAAAATGCTTTACAGTGCGCTAGAATCACTTTTTGACCAACAATGTGTTTTTAGATTGTTTTCTGAAATGAACAGAGATAAACATTTTTTGTTTTTACGCATGCCAAATGCTTTTCAGAGCTCTAGAATCACTTTTTGACCAACAATGCGTTTTTGACCTTACATTGTTGATTTTGCCCAAAACTATTGTATTCCACTTCCAAATAGTGGAGCATGGCCCTGTAACCCTTTGGTAAGCTTAGTAACACGTTTGCATTGAAATTGAGAGATATCAAAATTTCTTCTTTTTACGCAAGCAAAATGCTTTTCAGAGCGCTAGAATCACTTTTTGACCAACAATGTGTTTTCTACTTGTTTTCTGAAATGAACAGAAAAATCAACATTTCTTGTTTTTATGCGTGCCAAATGCTTTTCAGAGCTCTAGAATCACTTTTTGACCAACAATGTGTTTTTGACCTTACATTGTTGATTTTGCTCAAAACTATTGTATTCCACTTCCAAATAGTGGAGCATGGCCCTATAACCCTTTGGTAAGCTTAGTAACACGATTGCATTGAAATGGATGGATATCAACATTTCTTGTTTTTATGCGTGCAAAATGCTTTTCAGAGCGCTAGAATCACTTTTTGACCAGCAATGTGTTTTCGACTTGTTTTCTGAAATGAACAGAGATAAACATTTTTTGTTTTTAGGCATGCCAAATGCTTTTCAGAGCTCTAGAATAACTTTTTGACCAACAATGCGTTTTTGACCTTACATTGTTGATTTTGCTCAAAACTATTGTATTCCACTTCCAAATAGTGGAGCATGGCCCTATAACCCTTTGGTAAGCTTAGTACCACGTTTGCATTGAAATATACAGATATAAACATTTCTTGTTTTTATGCGTGCAAAATGCTTTTCGGAGCGCTAGAATCACTTTTTGACCAACAATGTGTTTTCGACTTGTTTTCTGAAATGAACAGAAAAATCAACATTTCTTGTTTTTATGCGTGCCAAATGCTTTTCAGAGCTCTAGAATCACTTTTTGACCAACAATGCGTTTTTGACCTTACACACTGTAAACCCGAACATTCAAAGTAATTAGATAGATTAAGTAGTGCATACTCAAAGTATAATAAAAAGTTATCCTAACTTAATTATGTCAAGTTGGTGTAACATGTTCTTCCTTTTTGAGTAATTGTTACTAATATTTTTTGATTAAATTGAATTCATTACATTTTCATTAATTTTGCGGCGGTCACTATACTAGCAATGAATGCCCTGTGAGTCGGTATTGGTGAAAAAATATGCCGTTCCGTGAGTTCCGACGGCCCATGGGAAGATTTATTTATTTATTATTAAGATGATCATTTTTTAATCAACATTAACTTTTTTCCGGATTATGTAACCGCAGTTTATTAATGTAAGGGTATTTACAACTCTACAGTTTCAACGTCAATTTGTCTGACGTCACCCGCAACGTCAGGCACAACGTTAGGCGCTACGTGGGTTTCGGTTGGAGCGATAAAGAGGAAAAGGAGCTTCGAACTTGAACGTCAGTCCAATCTATACTCATCTACACCAGTCTACTACTTATTTCGCCAACTATCAGCGCCATTTCATGAATTGTAAGTATGCAACATAAAATGAAGACGTATTCAATTTTTTGTATGGAATTTCAACGTTTTTTCATGCACGTACAACGCAATCCATATTAGCCATGTAACTTGACACCGCATGGTTAGCTTGCTGACAGAGCAAGTCGGGTGCTTAGATAATGCTGACGTTTTTCCATACTTATTAATTTTCCCCAACTATCAGTGCCATTTGATTGTACGAATTCAACATAAAATTAAGATTAATTAAAATATGGAATTTCAACGTGTTTTTCATACACGTACAACGCTATTCATATTAGCCATGGAACTTGATACCGCATGGTTAGCTTACTAACAGCTAGTGGGAGCGTGTCTATGTTCCCCGGGTCCTATGTTCCCCGGGTTCTATGTTCCCCGGGTTCTATGTTCCCCGCTTTGTATGAGACAGGGGGACATAGGACCCTTTTTTTAAAAAAGGGTCCTATGTTCCCCGCTTTTCAGAAAAAGGGTCCTATGTTCCCCGGTCACATAGAACCCGGGGAACATAGGACCCGGGGAACATGGGGATGACCCTCAGATAGTCTGGGGCTTAGATAATGCTGACGTTTTTCCATACTTCTTAATTTTCCAACCATCCGTGCCATTTGATTGATTGTACGAATTTAACATAAAATGAAGATTAATTAAAAGATGGAACTTCAACGTGTTTTTCATACACGTACAACACAAATCATATTATACTACTCCGTATCCATAATCCGACTCTTGACACCGCATGGTTAGCTTGCTAACAAGGCAAGTCGGGAGCTTTAATACTGAAATCCATGCGTTGTTTGCATTATGTAATAGCATTAAACAGTTTAATATGTACACAAGGGAATCGCATGATAGGAATATATATATTCCGATAATCGGATCAGAAGTGTCCCTGTAAACGCGGCTAGCGACTCAAAATGAAGACCATAAATTGTCTTTGGACTAGATATATAGGACATGCCTTCTTGTATTGGATTTCAGTGATTCTTGTATTCAATGTGAGCATCTTTATTTTCTAAAGAAACGGCTTTATTGTTGATTAACCATGCAGTAAAGTTCACGATCTGCTGCTTTTCTTTACAGTAATGTTACCCCCTTGAGTCGTGGTTCTGGGTTCACTTCCTGTCTTTCTCCTTATCGGAGCTTGACAATACCAGGTAATCCAATGAATGTGAATTCTTCTATTCCCCCCACCCCTTTCACTCTTAATACAAATAACTTAAATTGCACTCCCACATATACATATCATCGTTTATTCTACTTACCTGTTTGGCCAAAATAAAGCTTTTTGCTGTATTCAAGTCAACAATTCATGAATGTGTTCTGTTCATTTATATTTAACCTTTGGCACTGCACGGATCATATTTTTGCTTAACTTCGTATTTGCTTGCAAAACGTATGATCTAAAAGAAATGGTCTATAAAATGAGTCCAAAGATGCGTATTAAAAACGAATACATTTACTGCTATTTTCCATCTATAGACGTTATATGAAACGCATTGTTTTGAGGAAAACATGTTGTAATTTTAAAGCAGTGTAGGCTGTACCATGATCATGTTTTGGTAAGCTAACGGTAATTAACTTGTGGTTATATTGGGTAGTAAAAGCCATTCTTTTTTTAAAGTTTTAGATCGTGGTCTAAACTTTTTTTCTTTGCCTTTTAGGTTGCTGGTTCAAGAATGATCTGGAGCTGTAAGTTGTGCGCAGCTTCTTTCACCTCCAGAATACAGTTATTTAGACACTACAGGCTGCAGCACAGCCACTATTCCAGAATCAGCCCTCTTCCATGCCTCTACACTGATTGCATTTGTACATTTCAGACACTTAATGCACTCAGTACTCATCTGTCAAGATATCATACAGCACAATCTAGCAGTTGTGCAGAGCAGAGTCAGGGGACTGTGTTATTTAAATGCTCTTTATGCACATATCAGCAACCCTTTTCTAAATCAGACGTTTTCAGTCATCTCAGAAAGCATTTGAAAAATCATGAAACAGTGACGTGCCCATATAAGGATTGTAGCTATCGCACAAATGTGTACTCCTCATTTAATTCCCATAAAAGTAGAGCACACCAAGAAGGTCTTGCATCAGACTTTCAAACTGATATTGTCAGTGAGGATCCCCATAATCTTCAAGCCAGTATTTCTGAGGGAAATAATGATTTCCATGAAGAATGCCCAGGCCCGAGCAGAGAAGTGGGGAATGATGATCAGTGTGACACTGGCAGTCTAAGAAATCAACTTAAAAAAAATGTATCTTCCTTATTCCTAAAGATGCAGGCTATCCTCCATGTCTCAAACACAGCTACTCAGGAAATAGTAGACCACTTGAATGACATCTTCTCCTTATCTGAGCCGTTGATCAAAGAGGCAGTTAGTGACATACTGCAAAGAAATGGTCACATTATTACAGAACCTACACTTAGTGAAGTTGTTGCGGCTGTCATGGACTGCAATGTTCTGTCTACATCAACCTCTAAAGGTGCCGAGTTGAGTTCACACAAGCGTAGAAAAACCTTTATTGAGCGCAACTATCCTTGTGTTATGCCAGTGGAGTATCAGTTGGAGGAACCTGGACATACCAGCATGTATGTTCCTATCCTTTCAATGATTCAAGAGCTTTTTAAAAACACGGACATTCTTAACAAGATTACTGAAAAAAATACTGCATCTGGTCAATATGTATCATGCTCCAATGGCTCTCATTTCCTTGAAAATGAGTTGCTGTCAACAGGGGATCTCACCCTACCACTCCAGCTATATATTGATGATCTTGAAATTTGCAATCCGCTTGGCACATCGCGCAAAATTCACAAATTTTGCGCTGTATATTGGGTCCTCGCTAATGTGCCACCAAAACACAGGTCAGCATTACATGCTATACAGCTAGCAATACTGGTAAAAGTGACAGACGTCCGCAAGTATGGATATGCAGCTGTACTTGCTCCATTGCTGCGTGATGTTCATACCCTGGAAAATGACGGTGTCTTCATCGAAAGCATTGGTCAGAATGTCAAAGGCACTGTCTTTTGTGTTTCTGCTGACAATTTGGCTGCTCATGGATTAGGTGGCTTTGTAGAGTCATTTAGAACAGGCCATGTTTGCAGATTCTGTATGGGCTCAGTTGAACAGTTTCAAGTAACTGAAGTCAGAGAGAGAAAGTTTCCTCAGCGAACCAAAGCTAGCCATGACCTACATGTGCAAACTGTGCAAGAAAGTGACACTTTAAGCAGCCACTTTGGTGTTAAAGGTGGCTGTGCCTTGCGAGAATCCCTGAATTACTTCCATACAATCACAGGGTTTCCTCCTGATATACTCCACGATCTTCTGGAAGGTATCGTTCCCATGGAGCTTTCTCTTTGTATTAAAGAGATGATCCGGCGGAAGTACTTCACTTTGGAATATTTGAACAACAAGATTAAATCATTCCCATATCAGCATGCTGATAAAGTGGATAGACCTCAGCCACCTCCCAAAACGTTTCTTTCTCGAGGAACAATTGGAGGCAATGCACATGAAAATGCCACTCTCCTCCGACTTCTTCCATTGCTTGTTGGCAGTGTAGTACCAGAAGGTGATAAGGCATGGGCAGTTTTGATGGAGCTGAAAGAGGTGGTACAGTTAGCATTGTGCCCATCATTTACAGATGAAACCTTGGACTATTTTGAGTGCAAAATCAGTGATCATAGACAGGCACTGCTAGAGGTTTTCCCTGAGGTTAGGCTCCGTCCTAAACATCATTATGTGGAGCACTATCCTGCTCTTGTCAAGTGCTTTGGGCCCCTGCTGCACGTTTGGACCATGCGGTTTGAGGCCAAGCACCGCTTTTTCAAAAGAGTGGTGCATGACGCTCAAAATTTTAAAAATATTTTGAAGACAATGGCAATCAGACACCAACACATGATGGCATATCATCTTGCTGCACCATCATTTTTCAAGCCAAAAACTCAGGCATCCAGGATTGAGTCTGTTCTGGTTTCAACTCTACCAGAGGTTGCTCAAGTACACATTAGAGAACAAACGACTAGTGACACTATCTACAAGACATCAAATGTGACCATTGATGGAACAGACTATGTCTGTGGAATGTTTCTGTCTGTAGGAGACAGCGGTGGACTGTCAAAATTTTGCAAAATAGAACAGATCCTCCTTGTAAATCCTAATGTATCTTTTCTGTGTCTTGAGTATGACTCCTGGTATGTAGAACATTTACTGTCCTATGAGCTGTCAACTGCAAATACAAGCCTGTCGATCTACCTGCATTCTTGTCTGAATGATACAGTCCCTCTCGCAGCATACAAAGTAGACGGCTCGCTGCTGCTGACCCTCAAGCGCTTCATTGAAGTGAGACAGAACTGAGTTCAGGTAATAATGGTTATTTTATTTATCAGTTATTGGTCTTTATTCACTCTGTGGAATTATCCAATTGTATGGTACTCTTTAACAACCTGATTTTGTCTTTTCATTAGCACAATGGCAGCTGCATCCCCACAAATGATTCTTCGTGTTGTTGAGCAAGACCAGGCTAGAAAATTGAAACTCAGCTCACGACCAGCCAGTGTTGATGCACTGATCAACATTATAAAAGAACAGCTGGACATCGACCTTGACTTTGATTTGCTTTATGAAGATCCAGATTTCGACGGGAAACTTACTTCCCTTGCAGACATTGAGGAATTGCCACAAAAAGCTGTTGTGCACATCTCACTTTCACAAGACTCCAGCTCTATTGCATCTACTGTTCAACTTTCAGATGTGTCATCTCCAGAGCGTCTCAGCAGGTGGCCTCCAGGTCCTTTTCCAGTTCCAACATTTGCATTTGATGTAGAACTGAAACTTAGAGATGGAAATGCGGAATATGAGAAGAACAACACACACCTTAAGCTGACAAGAGACCTAAAGCACGACATTTTAGACAAGCTTGCATCTATTCTGTATGGTTTTAAGGCTTACCCAGGCGATAAAGAGATCGCAATGGTTGCTGAGGCTCTTGTAGCCAAACATCCCTGCTTGAAGGAAGCGGGATCTGAGACTGGCTGGACTGGATGGAAATACAGCATAAAGTTTAAGATGGGCAATTATAGGACCAAGATGAGGCGGGCTGGATGTCAAGAGGTCACTGTAAATTCTGGAAAAAGAAGTAGCACTAATCCTGAAAATGAACCTTCACATTCCAACATTAAAAGACCCAAGCGAGCAGAAGTCAACTTCCTACCTAACTTTGCCCAAGGAAAGGATCCTTCAAGCCTTGAGCAGTTGAGGCAGACAATTGTTGAAGAGGTCAAGAAGACGGAGAAGAACCTGCCCCTCATTAGAAAAATGATGGAGACCACATTTCCCCTACGCCGACAGACCATAGTGATGTCCTCCCCACCAGTCAACGAGCTTATGGACCTCTGGCCTGCTCTCAAAATAGAGTCTGAGGTAATATGGATCAGCTCTTCTAAAGTGAAAATTGTGATTCTTACTCATTTTGCAATTCTTCCAATTTTTAAGTCGTGTTGCTGTATTCTCCTGCTGTTTTTTCAATGTAGTTGTATGCAGAGTTCCAGCGAATTACGAATCAGAACCTGCCCAACACTTTCTATGCTGAGCTCGATCGTCATCTTCCTCGACTGATGACCTTATTCAGACAGAAGGCATCAAAAACTGGGAAGACAGCAGATGCTCTGGCTGAAAATTTAAAAATCCACGATGAACAGGTAAATAGATTATTACACATTTCCTAGGTTGAACCAGTGGAACATTGAACAGATTCAATGATTTAAATGAGCTTTGTGAATTTTGCAATTATTAGTCCACTTTGTGTTTGCCATTTGTCTGGTTGCATTAAAGATGTGAACAGGTTATTTGTGGACATATGTTCTGATTGGACTGTTTAAAATCAGCTTTGTTCAGTGAACTCTTCTGTATATACAATTCTGTTTTTATCTGAATAGGAAATCCATGACATCCACACCAAGCGCACTACGGTCCTCCACTGCCTTCCTGTATATCTGCGTGAGGACGTTTCCGGATTTTTCAGAACCTGCACAGTAAGTCTCCTTAAGTCACTAACAGATTCTACTGTGTATTATACAAACAGCTAATCAAAATACTAGCATGATTTTGGACTTACCTTTATATAGTCTACCAATACAGTTTTAGTGTATGGTTTTCTTTCTCCTCACTATAAAGGAACTGTATTTCATTCAAAGTAATAAGATGTAAAATAATTTCCTGTAAATGTCATTGAGCTTGGTTTCAGTCTCTCACACCGCTTAGATTTATGTGTGCAGAACATGGATCTATTGCTTTTCACCTCTTACAATGAGACCTAGATCTCCCTTATTGGATTTCATTGGGACTTGGTTAAAGAAAGAAATTATGTAATCTGTTCTGTTCCATGTGTTAGTTTGTGATTAGTATCTCTTTTTCATTCATTCAGGACGAGTCTGAGCCAGAGCTTCAAAGTGTTGCAGTGGGCCTCCTTACCGTCATCAGTGACCATGCCACATTTGAAAGTCCGGTTCACTACGACCCTGTGAGAATCACTGTCATCCTTGAAAGTGCTGCCATGGTCGGCCTCCCAAGACTAGGCGACGCCTTCCTGGTAATGTTTGGAATGATATATGCACTACATCTCAGCTATCCAAAAGCACTGACCAACACTTTTGAATTCATTCAAAAGATTTTACTTGGTCTAGATGGGGGTAAACTGTCACCCAGGTTGCAGACCCTCAAGAATGACTTGATGTAGAAATGTATCTGAAAGAACGCTGCAGGCTTACCAGGCATTATAAAAGGCTAGTTCAAACTTTTCCTTTTGTCTAAATAATGTCTCAAAAAGTTACTGCACTATGCAGGTGTTCAGCCAATTGACCCAAACTACACAATATGCTTGTTTTCATTAAAGTGTAATTCCGGAGAAAATTGAACCCAGGGTCTTCTCCGACATGAAAACACATAAAATAAGACTAAGTATAGAGCTTGCCCGGAGCAACGCTTACAGCCCAAATGGCTTCTATGTTATGAGGGGCAGTGCGAACGCTTCCAAATCAGCATTTTCCAACCACTAATATTGCTCAAAATAGCACAGAACCTCTGCAGTAGCATGACTAAGGTCCCTACACATAAAACGAAGCATCAACAACTTAGTTAGCGTACCGGGAATTTATTAAAAAAATACTACCGTAAATAATTTAATAGAGGCGCCCCTCTTGATACTTTGCGGTTTGTGACAATCTAGCAAGTGTTGGCACCTCTATTATATTATTTACGGTAGCCATTTACGTGGCAGTGCGCAGTGAGTATTGGCAACGTTCGTGTAACTAACCGGCGTCGGCGCGGGGCTTGATTTTGTTTTGTAAACATGGACCTAACGGTAAGGCACAGACTTGTAAAACAGTATTTTTTTAATAAACTCCCGGTACACTAACTAAGTTGTTGATGCTTCGTTTTACGTGTAGGGACCTTAGTCATGCTACTGCAGAGGTTTGGTGCTATTTTGAGCAATATTAGTGGTTAGAAAATGCTGATTTGGAAGCGTTCGCACTGCCCCTCATAACATAGAAGCCATTTGGGCTGTAAGCGTTGCTCCGGGCAAGCTCTATACTTAGTCTTTATGTGTTTTCATGTCAGACCCTGGGTTCAATTTTCTCCGGAATTACACTTTAATGAAAACAGGCATATTGTGTAGTTTGGGTAAATTGGCTGAACACCTGCATAGTGCAGTAACTTTTTGAGACATTATTTAGACAAAAGGAAAAATTTGAACTAGCCTTTTATAATGCCTGGTAAGCCTGCAGCGTTCTTTCAGATTAATTTCTGCCCCTCATGGAAGCCATTTGGACTGTTAGCGTTGCTCTTATTTAAGAGGGCTTATTTTATGTGTTTTCATTGCGAAAAAGACCCAATTTTTCAATTTTTGCCTTTTGACCTGGGTTTAAAGGCTAAGTTTTGTATGTTTTACAGTTTTTCTTAACCATTGTGGGCTGCGCAAGATTACCCAAATTCCACTGAATTTGATACTAGTTAATACATTTGCATTTTAGAGTTTTAAGTGAAGATGTTCTTAAATGTCCAATGACATGCCACCAGGTGTGGTGTGGGTCATAACTCGGATTATTTTCCTGACTATCTGATTAGTTGTGTGATACGTATCTATTTCCTATGGACTTAACTGACCAGGAACACATTTGGTTTTTGGTTTACGTTTTGAGTCTCTTATTTAAGAGGGCTTATTTTATGTGTTTTCATTGCGAAAAAAGACCCTGGGTTCAATTTTTGCCTTTTGACCTGGGTTTCAAGGCTAAAGTTTTGTATGTTTTAATGTTTTTCTTAACCATTGTGGGCTGCGCAAGATGACCCAAATTCCACTGCATTGATACTAGTTAATACATTTGCATTTTAGAGTTTTAAGTGAAGATGTTCTTAAATGTCCCATGACATGCCACCAGGTGTGGTGTGGGTCATAACTCTGATTCTTTTCCTGACTATCTGATTAGTTGTGTGATAAATATCTATTTCCTATGGACTTTACTGACCAGGAACACATTTGGTTTTTGGTTTACGTTTTGAGTCGCATGTTGTTAAGTAAACAAACACATATGTGACTAATGTGTACTTAAAATCCATGAACCACTAATAAACAGAGTTTTATTAACATAAAATGGTGTTGTTGTGAACTTAATATAGTGGTTTGTAAACTGGAAACTTTTTAGTCATATTAACTGCAAATATTTGAGTTGCCTCAACAGAAAATTGTAAGTCATATTAACTGCAAATATTTGAGTTGTCTCAACAGAAAATTGTAAGTCAAATTAACTGCAAATATTTGAGTTGCCTCAACAGAAAATTGTAAGTCATATTAACTGCAAATATTGGAGTTTAGCTAAATGAGCACTTTAATTCAACTGTTATCAAAAGGTTCAATTGGCAAGTCATCCAACCTTTTAAGTTCTGGAAAATGTTGTCTTTTAAGTTAATCAACTTAAAAAAATTGAGGCAATCGATTGCCTCAATTTTTTTAAGTTCTGGTAACTTATTCGGGTTTACAGTGCATTGTTGATTTTGCTCAAAACTATTGTATTCCACTTCCAAATAGTGGAGCATGGCCCTGTAACCCTTTGGTAAGCTTAGTACCACGTTTGCACTGAAATTGACAGATATCAACATTTCTTGTTTTTATGCGTGCAAAATGCTTTTCGGAGCGCTAGAATCACTTTTTGACCGACAATGTGTTTTCGACTTGTTTTCTGAAATGAACAGAAAAATCAACATTTCTTGTTTTTATGCGTTCCAAATGCTTTTCAGAGCGCTAGAATCACTTTTCGACCAACAACGTGTTTTTGACCTCACATTGTTGATTTTGCTCAAAACGAATATATTCCACTTCCAAATAGTGGAGTATGGCCCAATAACCCTTTGGTAAGCTTTGTAACACGTTTGCATTGAAATTGACAGATATCAACATTTCTTGTTTTTATGCGTGCAAAATGCTTTTCAGTGCGCTAGAATCACTTTTTGACCAACAATGTGTTTTTAGATTGTTTTCTGAAATGAACAGAAAAATCAACATTTCTTGTTTTTATGCGTGCCAAAAGCTTTTCAGAGCTCTAGAATCACTTTTTGACCAACAATGTGTTTTTGACCTTACATTGTTGATTTTGCTCAAAACTATTGTATTCCACTTCCAAATAGTGGAGCATGGCCCTATAACCCTTTGGTAAGCTTAGTAACACGATTGCATTGAAATTGATGGAAGTCAACATTTCTTGTTTATATGCGTGCAAAATGCTTTTCAGAGCGCTAGAATCACTTTTTGACCGGCAATGTGTTTTCGACTTTTTTTCTGAAATGAACAGAGATAAACATTTTTTGTTTTTACGCATGCCAAATGCTTTTCAGAGCTCTAGAATCACTTTTTGACCAACAATGCGTTTTTGACCTTACATTGTTGATTTTGCCCAAAACTATTGTATTCCACTTCCAAATAGTGGAGCATGGCCCTATAACCCTTTGGTAAGCTTAGTACCACGTTTGCATTGAAATTGACAGATATCAAAATTTCTTGTTTTTATGCGTGCAAAATGCTTTTCGGAGCGCTAGAATCACTTTTTGACCAACAATGTGTTTTCGACTTGTTTTCTGAAATGAACAGAAAAATAGACATTTCTTGTTTTTATGCGTGCCAAATGCTTTTCAGAGCTCTAGAATCACTTTTTGACCAACAATGTGTTTTTGACCTTACATTGTTGATTTTGCTCAAAACTATTGTATTCCACTTCCAAATAGTGGAGCATGGCCCTATAACCCTTTGGTAAGCTTAGTAACACGATTGCATTGAAATTGATGGATATCAACATTTCTGGTTTTTATGCGTGCAAAATGCTTTTCAGAGCGCTAGAATCACTTTTTGACCAGCAATGTGTTTTCGACTTGTTTTCTGAAATGAACAGAGATAAAAAAAAATTGTTTTTACGCATGCCAAATGCTTTTCAGAGCTCTAGAATCACTTTTTGACCAACAATGCGTTTTTGACCTTACATTGTTGATTTTGCTCAAAACTATTGTATTCCACTTCCAATTATGCCGCTTTTCCACTGCATGGTACCAGCTCGACACGACTCGACTCGACTCGACTCAGCTCGCCTTTTTTGCGTTTCCACCACGATCTAGTACCTCAAGTGGCTGCTTTTTCTAGTACCGCCTCGCTCTAGGTTCCAAGCGGCTGAGCCGATGCTAAAAGGTGACGTCGGCAGACGGCCGGCCACTGATTGGCCAGAGAGTGTGACGAAGTCACGAGAGCGACATGGCAACCATGCTGGTAACGATAGAACAGCCATAGTAGCGCCGCAGCCAACATATTCCACTTCTTCAACATGCCAGCTAATAATACGAACACGAATACCATCGCATCGATGTTCTCCATTGTTGTTATGTGGGTTCTGTCCATGTGTGGGTTACGTAGGTGTTGTTTGCGTCGCGTACAAAAATACGTCACGGCCGTTTCGCGCAGACGACCCCGCCCACGTCCCGGAGGTACTATTTGCGGTGGAAAAGCACCCGCGCTGCTACCGTGTCGAGTCGTGTCGAGTCGTGTCGTGTCGAGTCGAGCTACATGTGCGGTGGAAAAGCGGCATTAGTGGAGCATGGCCCTATAACCCTTTGGTAAGCTTAGTACCACGTTTGCATTGAAATATACAGATATAAACATTTCTTGTTTTTATGCCTGCAAAATGCTTTTCGGAGCGCTAGAATCACTTTTTGACCAGCAATGTGTTTTCGACTTGTTTTCTGAAATGAACAGCGATAAACATTTTTTGTTTTTACGCATGCCAAATGCTTTTCAGAGCTCTAGAATCACTTTTTGACCAACAATGCGTTTTAGACCTTACATTGTTGATTTTGCCCAAAACTATTGTATTCCACTTCCAAATAGTGGAGCATGGCCCTGTAACCCTTTGGTAAGCTTAGTAACACGTTTGCATTGAAATTGACAGATATCAACACTTTTTGTTTTTACGCATGCCAAATGCTTTTCAGAGCTCTAGAATCACTTTTTGACCAACAATGCGTTTTTGACCTTACATTGTTGATTTTGCTCAAAACTATTGTATTCCACTTCCAAATAGTGGAGCATGGCCCTGTAACCCTTTGGTAAGCTTAGTAACACGTTTGCATTGAAATTGAGAGATATCAAAATTTCTCCTTTTTACGCAAGCAAAATGCTTTTCAGAGCGCTAGAATCACTTTTTGACCAACAATGTGTTTTCTACTTGTTTTCTGAAATGAACAGAAAAATCAACATTTCTTGTTTTTATGCGTGCCAAATGCTTTTCAGAGCTCTAGAATCACTTTTTGACCAACAATGTGTTTTTGACCTTACATTGTGGATTTTGCTCAAAACTATTGTATTCCACTTCCAAATAGTGGAGCATGGCCCTGTAACCCTTTGGTAAGCTTAGTAACACGATTGCATTGAAATGGATGGATATCAACATTTCTTGTTTTTATGCGTGCAAAATGCTTTTCAGAGCGCTAGAATCACTTTTTGACCAGCAATGTGTTTTCGACTTGTTTTCTGAAATGAACAGAGATAAACATTTTTTGTTTTTACGCATGCCAAATGCTTTTCAGAGCTCTAGAATCACTTTTTGACCAACAATGCGTTTTTGACCTTACATTGTTGATTTTGCTCAAAACTATTGTATTCCACTTCCAAATAGTGGAGCATGGCCCTATAACCCTTTGGTAAGCTTAGTACCACGTTTGCATTGAAATATACAGATATAAACATTTCTTGTTTTTATGCGTGCAAAATGCTTTTCGGAGCGCTAGAATCACTTTTTGACCAACAATGTGTTTTCGACTTGTTTTCTGAAATTAACAGAAAAATCAACATTTCTTGTTTTTATGCGTTCCAAATGCTTTTCAGAGCGCTAGAATCACTTTTCAACCAACAACGTGTTTTTGACCTCACATTGTTGATTTTGCTCAAAACGAATATATTCCACTTCCAAATAGTGGAGTATGGCCCAATAACCCTTTGGTAAGCTTTGTAACACGTTTGCATTGAAATTGACAGAGATACCAACATTTCTTGTTTTTATACCTGCACAATTCTTTTCAGAGCGCTAGAATTACTTTTTGACCAACAATGTGTTTTCGACATGTTTTCTGAAATGAACAGAAAAATCAACATTTCTTGTTTTTATGCGTGCCAATTGCTTTTCAGAGCTCTAGAATCACTTTTTGACCAACAATGTGTTTTTGACCTTACATTGTTGATTTTGCTCAAAACTATTGTATTCCACTTCCAAATAGTGGAGCATGGCCCTATAACCCTTTGGTAAGCTTAGTAACACGTTTGCATTGAAATTGACAGATATCAACATTTCTTCTTTTTACGCAAGCAAAATGCTTTTCAGAGCGCTAGAATCACTTTTTGACCAACAATGTGTCTTCTACTTGTTTTCTGAAATGAACAGAAAAATCAACATTTCTTGTTTTTATGCGTGCCAAATGCTTTTCAGAGCTCTAGAATCACTTTTTGACCAACAATGTGTTTTTGACCTTACATTGTGGATTTTGCTCAAAACTATTGTATTCCACTTCCAAATAGTGGAGCATGGCCCTATAACCCTTTGGTAAGCTTAGTACCACGTTTGCATTGAAATTGACAGATATCAAAATTTCTTGTTTTTATGCGTGCAAAATGCTTTTCGGAGCGCTAGAATCACTTTTTGACCAACAATGTGTTTTCGACTTGTTTTCTGAAATGAACAGAAAAATAGACATTTCTTGTTTTTATGCGTGCCAAATGCTTTTCAGAGCTCTAGAATCACTTTTTGACCAACAATGTGTTTTTGACCTTACATTGTTGATTTTGCTCAAAACTATTGTATTCCACTTCCAAATAGTGGAGCATGGCCCTATAACCCTTTGGTAAGCTTAGTAACACGATTGCATTGAAATTGATGGATATCAACATTTCTGGTTTTTATGCGTGCAAAATGCTTTTCAGAGCGCTAGAATCACTTTTTGACCAGCAATGTGTTTTCGACTTGTTTTCTGAAATGAACAGAGATAAAAAAAATTGTTTTTACGCATGCCAAATGCTTTTCAGAGCTCTAGAATCACTTTTTGACCAACAATGCGTTTTTGACCTTACATTGTTGATTTTGCTCAAAACTATTGTATTCCACTTCCAATTATGCCGCTTTTCCACTGCATGGTACCAGCTCGACACGACTCGACTCGACTCGACTCAGCTCGCCTTTTTTGCGTTTCCACCACGATCTAGTACCTCAAGTGGCTGCTTTTTCTAGTACCGCCTCGCTCTAGGTTCCAAGCGGCTGAGCCGATGCTAAAAGGTGACGTCGGCAGACGGCCGGCCACTGATTGGCCAGAGAGTGTGACGAAGTCACGAGAGCGACATGGCAACCATGCTGGTAACGATAGAACAGCCATAGTAGCGCCGCAGCCAACATATTCCACTTCTTCAACATGCCAGCTAATAATACGAACACGAATACCATCGCATCGATGTTCTCCATTGTTGTTATGTGGGTTCTGTCCATGTGTGGGTTACGTAGGTGTTGTTTGCGTCGCGTACAAAAATACGTCACGGCCGTTTCGCGCAGACGACCCCGCCCACGTCCCGGAGGTACTATTTGCGGTGGAAAAGCACCCGCGCTGCTACCGTGTCGAGTCGTGTCGAGTCGTGTCGTGTCGAGTCGAGCTACATGTGCGGTGGAAAAGCGGCATTAGTGGAGCATGGCCCTATAACCCTTTGGTAAGCTTAGTACCACGTTTGCATTGAAATATACAGATATAAACATTTCTTGTTTTTATGCCTGCAAAATGCTTTTCGGAGCGCTAGAATCACTTTTTGACCAGCAATGTGTTTTCGACTTGTTTTCTGAAATGAACAGAGATAAACATTTTTTGTTTTTACGCATGCCAAATGCTTTTCAGAGCTCTAGAATCACTTTTTGACCAACAATGCGTTTTAGACCTTACATTGTTGATTTTGCCCAAAACTATTGTATTCCACTTCCAAATAGTGGAGCATGGCCCTGTAACCCTTTGGTAAGCTTAGTAACACGTTTGCATTGAAATTGACAGATATCAACACTTTTTGTTTTTACGCATGCCAAATGCTTTTCAGAGCTCTAGAATCACTTTTTGACCAACAATGCGTTTTTGACCTTACATTGTTGATTTTGCTCAAAACTATTGTATTCCACTTCCAAATAGTGGAGCATGGCCCTGTAACCCTTTGGTAAGCTTAGTAACACGTTTGCATTGAAATTGAGAGATATCAAAATTTCTCCTTTTTACGCAAGCAAAATGCTTTTCAGAGCGCTAGAATCACTTTTTGACCAACAATGTGTTATCTACTTGTTTTCTGAAATGAACAGAAAAATCAACATTTCTTGTTTTTATGCGTGCCAAATGCTTTTCAGAGCTCTAGAATCACTTTTTGACCAACAATGTGTTTTTGACCTTACATTGTGGATTTTGCACAAAACTATTGTATTCCACTTCCAAATAGTGGAGCATGGCCCTATAACCCTTTGGTAAGCTTAGTACCACGTTTGCATTGAAATTGACAGATATCAACACTTTTTGTTTTTACGCATGCCAAATGCTTTTCAGAGCTCTAGAATCACTTTTTGACCAACAATGCGTTTTTGACCTTACATTGTTGATTTTGCTCAAAACTATTGTATTCCACTTCCAAATAGTGGAGCATGGCCCTGTAACCCTTTGGTAAGCTTAGTAACACGTTTGCATTGAAATTGAGAGATATCAAAATTTCTTCTTTTTACGCAAGCAAAATGCTTTTCAGAGCGCTAGAATCACTTTTTGACCAACAATGTGTTTTCTACTTGTTTTCTGAAATGAACAGAAAAATCAACATTTCTTGTTTTTATGCGTGCCAAATGCTTTTCAGAGCTCTAGAATCACTTTTTGACCAACAATGTGTTTTTGACCTTACATTGTTGATTTTGCTCAAAACTATTGTATTCCACTTCCAAATAGTGGAGCATGGCCCTATAACCCTTTGGTAAGCTTAGTAACACGATTGCATTGAAATGGATGGATATCAACATTTCTTGTTTTTATGCGTGCAAAATGCTTTTCAGAGCGCTAGAATCACTTTTTGACCAGCAATGTGTTTTCGACTTGTTTTCTGAAATGAACAGAGATAAACATTTTTTGTTTTTACGCATGCCAAATGCTTTTCAGAGCTCTAGAATCACTTTTTGACCAACAATGCGTTTTTGACCTTACATTGTTGATTTTGCTCAAAACTATTGTATTCCACTTCCAAATAGTGGAGCATGGCCCTATAACCCTTTGGTAAGCTTAGTACCACGTTTGCATTGAAATATACAGATATAAACATTTCTTGTTTTTATGCGTGCAAAATGCTTTTCGGAGCGCTAGAATCACTTTTTGACCAACAATGTGTTTTCGACTTGTTTTCTGAAATTAACAGAAAAATCAACATTTCTTGTTTTTATGCGTTCCAAATGCTTTTCAGAGCGCTAGAATCACTTTTCAACCAACAACGTGTTTTTGACCTCACATTGTTGATTTTGCTCAAAACGAATATATTCCACTTCCAAATAGTGGAGTATGGCCCAATAACCCTTTGGTAAGCTTTGTAACACGTTTGCATTGAAATTGACAGAGATACCAACATTTCTTGTTTTTATACCTGCACAATTCTTTTCAGAGCGCTAGAATTACTTTTTGACCAACAATGTGTTTTCGACATGTTTTCTGAAATGAACAGAAAAATCAACATTTCTTGTTTTTATGCGTGCCAATTGCTTTTCAGAGCTCTAGAATCACTTTTTGACCAACAATGTGTTTTTGACCTTACATTGTTGATTTTGCTCAAAACTATTGTATTCCACTTCCAAATAGTGGAGCATGGCCCTATAACCCTTTGGTAAGCTTAGTACCACGTTTGCATTGAAATTGACAGATATCAACATTTCTTGTTTTTATGCGTGCAAAATGCTTTTCAGTGCGCTAGAATCACTTTTTGACCAACAATGTGTTTTTAGATTGTTTTCTGAAATGAACAGAAAAATCAACATTTCTTGTTTTTATGCGTGCCAAATGCTTTTCAGAGCTCTAGAATCACTTTTTGACCAACAATGTGTTTTTGACCTTACATTGTTGATTTTGCTCAAAACTATTGTATTCCACTTCCAATTATGCCGCTTTTCCACTGCATGGTACCAGCTCGACACGACTCGACTCGACTCGACTCAGCTCGCCTTTTTTGCGTTTCCACCGCGATCTAGTACCTCAAGTGGCTGCTTTTTCTAGTACCACCTCGCTCTAGGTTCCAAGCGGCTGAGCCGATGCTAAAAGGTGACGTCGGCAGACGGCCGGCCACTGATTGGCCAGAGAGTGTGACGAAGTCACGAGAGCGACATGGCAACCATGCTGGTAACGATAGAACAGCCATAGTAGCGCCGCAGCCAACATATTCCACTTCTTCAACATGCCAGCTAATAATACGAACACGAATACCATCGCATCGATGTTCTCCATTGTTGTTATGTGGGTTCTGTCCATGTGTGGGTTACGTAGGTGTTGTTTGCGTCGCGTACAAAAATACGTCACGGCCGTTTCGCGCAGACGACCCCGCCCACGTCCCGGAGGTACTATTTGCGGTGGAAAAGCACCCGCGCTGCTACCGTGTCGAGTCGTGTCGAGTCGTGTCGTGTCGAGTCGAGCTACATGTGCGGTGGAAAAGCGGCATTAGTGGAGCATGGCCCTATAACCCTTTGGTAAGCTTAGTACCACGTTTGCATTGAAATATACAGATATAAACATTTCTTGTTTTTATGCCTGCAAAATGCTTTTCGGAGCGCTAGAATCACTTTTTGACCAGCAATGTGTTTTCGACTTGTTTTCTGAAATGAACAGAGATAAACATTTTTTGTTTTTACGCATGCCAAATGCTTTTCAGAGCTCTAGAATCACTTTTTGACCAACAATGCGTTTTAGACCTTACATTGTTGATTTTGCCCAAAACTATTGTATTCCACTTCCAAATAGTGGAGCATGGCCCTGTAACCCTTTGGTAAGCTTAGTAACACGTTTGCATTGAAATTGAGAGATATCAAAATTTCTTCTTTTTACGCAAGCAAAATGCTTTTCAGAGCGCTAGAATCACTTTTTGACCAACAATGTGATTTCTACTTGTTTTCTGAAATGAACAGAAAAATCAACATTTCTTGTTTTTATGCGTGCCAAATGCTTTTCAGAGCTCTAGAATAACTTTTTGACCAACAATGTGTTTTTGACCTTACATTGTGGATTTTGCTCAAAACTATTGTATTCCACTTCCAAATAGTGGAGCATGGCCCTATAACCCTTTGGTAAGCTTAGTACCACGTTTGCATTGAAATTGACAGATATCAACACTTTTTGTTTTTACGCATGCCAAATGCTTTTCAGAGCTCTAGAATCACTTTTTGACCAACAATGCGTTTTTGACCTTACATTGTTGATTTTGCTCAAAACTATTGTATTCCACTTCCAAATAGTGGAGCATGGCCCTGTAACCCTTTGGTAAGCTTAGTAACACGTTTGCATTGAAATTGAGAGATATCAAAATTTCTTCTTTTTACGCAAGCAAAATGCTTTTCAGAGCGCTAGAATCACTTTTTGACCAACAATGTGTTTTCTACTTGTTTTCTGAAATGAACAGAAAAATCAACATTTCTTGTTTTTATGCGTGCCAAATGCTTTTCAGAGCTCTAGAATCACTTTTTGACCAACAATGTGTTTTTGACCTTACATTGTTGATTTTGCTCAAAACTATTGTATTCCACTTCCAATTATGCCGCTTTTCCACTGCATGGTACCAGCTCGACACGACTCGACTCGACTCGACTCAGCTCGCCTTTTTTGCGTTTCCACCGCGATCTAGTACCTCAAGTGGCTGCTTTTTCTAGTACCACCTCGCTCTAGGTTCCAAGCGGCTGAGCCGATGCTAAAAGGTGACGTCGGCAGACGGCCGGCCACTGATTGGCCAGAGAGTGTGACGAAGTCACGAGAGCGACATGGCAACCATGCTGGTAACGATAGAACAGCCATAGTAGCGCCGCAGCCAACATATTCCACTTCTTCAACATGCCAGCTAATAATACGAACACGAATACCATCGCATCGATGTTCTCCATTGTTGTTATGTGGGTTCTGTCCATGTGTGGGTTACGTAGGTGTTGTTTGCGTCGCGTACAAAAATACGTCACGGCCGTTTCGCGCAGACGACCCCGCCCACGTCCCGGAGGTACTATTTGCGGTGGAAAAGCACCCGCGCTGCTACCGTGTCGAGTCGTGTCGAGTCGTGTCGTGTCGAGTCGAGCTACATGTGCGGTGGAAAAGCGGCATTAGTGGAGCATGGCCCTATAACCCTTTGGTAAGCTTAGTACCACGTTTGCATTGAAATATACAGATATAAACATTTCTTGTTTTTATGCCTGCAAAATGCTTTTCGGAGCGCTAGAATCACTTTTTGACCAGCAATGTGTTTTCGACTTGTTTTCTGAAATGAACAGAGATAAACATTTTTTGTTTTTACGCATGCCAAATGCTTTTCAGAGCTCTAGAATCACTTTTTGACCAACAATGCGTTTTAGACCTTACATTGTTGATTTTGCCCAAAACTATTGTATTCCACTTCCAAATAGTGGAGCATGGCCCTGTAACCCTTTGGTAAGCTTAGTAACACGTTTGCATTGAAATTGAGAGATATCAAAATTTCTTCTTTTTACGCAAGCAAAATGCTTTTCAGAGCGCTAGAATCACTTTTTGACCAACAATGTGATTTCTACTTGTTTTCTGAAATGAACAGAAAAATCAACATTTCTTGTTTTTATGCGTGCCAAATGCTTTTCAGAGCTCTAGAATAACTTTTTGACCAACAATGTGTTTTTGACCTTACATTGTGGATTTTGCTCAAAACTATTGTATTCCACTTCCAAATAGTGGAGCATGGCCCTATAACCCTTTGGTAAGCTTAGTACCACGTTTGCATTGAAATTGACAGATATCAACACTTTTTGTTTTTACGCATGCCAAATGCTTTTCAGAGCTCCAGAATCACTTTTTGACCAACAATGCGTTTTTGACCTTACATTGTTGATTTTGCTCAAAACTATTGTATTCCACTTCCAAATAGTGGAGCATGGCCCTGTAACCCTTTGGTAAGCTTAGTAACACGTTTGCATTGAAATTGAGAGATATCAAAATTTCTTCTTTTTACGCAAGCAAAATGCTTTTCAGAGCGCTAGAATCACTTTTTGACCAACAATGTGTTTTCTACTTGTTTTCTGAAATGAACAGAAAAATCAACATTTCTTGTTTTTATGCGTGCCAAATGCTTTTCAGAGCTCTAGAATCACTTTTTGACCAACAATGTGTTTTTGACCTTACATTGTTGATTTTGCTCAAAACTATTGTATTCCACTTCCAAATAGTGGAGCATGGCCCTATAACCCTTTGGTAAGCTTAGTACCACGTTTGCATTGAAATATACAGATATAAACATTTCTTGTTTTTATGCGTGCAAAATGCTTTTCGGAGCGCTAGAATCACTTTTTGACCAACAATGTGTTTTCGACTTGTTTTCTGAAATGAACAGAAAAATCAACATTTCTTGTTTTTATGCGTGCCAAATGCTTTTCAGAGCTCTAGAATCACTTTTTGACCAACAATGCGTTTTTGACCTTACATTGTTGATTTTGCTCAAAACTATTGTATTCCACTTCCAAATAGTGGAGCATGGCCCTGTAACCCTTTGGTAAGCTTAGTACCACGTTTGCACTGAAATTGACAGATATCAACATTTCTTGTTTTTATGCGTGCAAAATGCTTTTCGGAGCGCTAGAATCACTTTTTGACCGACAATGTGTTTTCGACTTGTTTTCTGAAATGAACAGAAAAATCAACATTTCTTGTTTTTATGCGTGCCAATTGCTTTTCAGAGCTCTAGAATCACTTTTTGACCAACAATGTGTTTTTGACCTTACATTGTTGATTTTGCTCAAAACTATTGTATTCCACTTCCAAATAGTGGAGCATGGCCCTATAACCCTTTGGTAAGCTTAGTAACACGTTTGCATTGAAATTGACAGATATCAACATTTCTTCTTTTTACGCAAGCAAAATGCTTTTCAGAGCGCTAGAATCACTTTTTGACCAACAATGTGTTTTCTACTTGTTTTCTGAAATGAACAGAAAAATCAACATTTCTTGTTTTTATGCGTGCCAAATGCTTTTCAGAGCTCTAGAATCACTTTTTGACCAACAATGTGTTTTTGACCTTACATTGTTGATTTTGCTCAAAACTATTGTATTCCACTTCCAAATAGTGGAGCATGGCCCTATATCCCTTTGGTAAGCTTAGTAACACGATTGCATTGAAATTGATGGATATCAACATTTCTTGTTTTTATGCGTGCAAAATGCTTTTCAGAGCGCTAGAATCACTTTTTGACCAGCAATGTGTTTTCAACTTTTTTTCTGAAATGAACAGAAAAATAGACATTTCTTGTTTTTATGCGTGCCAAATGCTTTTCAGAGCTCTAGAATCACTTTTTGACCAACAATGCGTTTTTGACCTTACATTGTTGATTTTGCCCAAAACTATTGTATTCCACTTCCAAATAGTGGAGCATGGCCCTGTAACCCTTTGGTAAGCTTAGTAACACGTTTGCATTGAAATTGAGAGATATCAAAATTTCTTCTTTTTACGCAAGCAAAATGCTTTTCAGAGCGCTAGAATCACTTTTTGACCAACAATGTGATTTCTACTTGTTTTCTGAAATGAACAGAAAAATCAACATTTCTTGTTTTTATGCGTGCCAAATGCTTTTCAGAGCTCTAGAATCACTTTTTGACCAACAATGTGTTTTTGACCTTACATTGTTGATTTTGCTCAAAACTATTGTATTCCACTTCCAAATAGTGGAGCATGGCCCTATAACCCTTTGGTAAGCTTAGTAACACGATTTCATTGAAATGGATGGATATCAACATTTCTTGTTTTTATGCGTGCAAAATGCTTTTCAGAGCGCTAGAATCACTTTTTGACCAGCAATGTGTTTTCGACTTGTTTTCTGAAATGAACAGAGATAAACATTTTTTGTTTCTACGCATGCCAAATGCTTTTCAGAGCTCTAGAATCACTTTTTGACCAACAATGCGTTTTTGACCTTACATTGTTGATTTTGCTCAAAACTATTGTATTCCACTTCCAAATAGTGGAGCATGGCCCTATAACCCTTTGGTAAGCTTAGTACCACGTTTGCATTGAAATATACAGATATAAACATTTCTTGTTTTTATGCGTGCAAAATGCTTTTCGGAGCGCTAGTATCACTTTTTGACCAACAATGTGTTTTCGACTTGTTTTCTGAAATGAACAGAAAAATCAACATTTCTTGTTTTTATGCGTGCCAAATGCTTTTCAGAGCTCTAGAATCACTTTTTGACCAACAATGCGTTTTTGACCTTACATTGTTGATTTTGCTCAAAACTATTGTATTCCACTTCCAAATAGTGGAGCATGGCCCTGTAACCCTTTGGTAAGCTTAGTACCACGTTTGCACTGAAATTGACAGATATCAACATTTCTTGTTTTTATGCGTGCAAAATGCTTTTCGGAGCGCTAGAATCACTTTTTGACCGACAATGTGTTTTCGACTTGTTTTCTGAAATGAACAGAAAAATCAACATTTCTTGTTTTTATGCGTTCCAAATGCTTTTCAGAGCGCTAGAATCACTTTTCGACCAACAACGTGTTTTTGACCTCACATTGTTGATTTTGCTCAAAACTAATATATTCCACTTGCAAATAGTGGAGTATGGCCCAATAACCCTTTGGTAAGCTTTGTAACACGTTTGCATTGAAATTGACAGAGATACCAACATTTCTTGTTTTTATGCGTGCCAATTGCTTTTCAGAGCTCTAGAATCACTTTTTGACCAACAATGTGTTTTTGACCTTACATTGTTGATTTTGCTCAAAACTATTGTATTCCACTTCCAAATAGTGGAGCATGGCCCTATAACCCTTTGGTAAGCTTAGTAACACGTTTGCATTGAAATTGACAGATATCAACATTTCTTCTTTTTACGCAAGCAAAATGCTTTTCAGAGCGCTAGAATCACTTTTTGACCAACAATGTGTTTTCTACTTGTTTTCTGAAATGAACAGAAAAATCAACATTTCTTGTTTTTATGCGTGCCAAATGCTTTTCAGAGCTTTAGAATCACTTTTTGACCAACAATGTGTTTTTGACCTTACATTGTTGATTTTGCTCAAAACTATTGTATTCCACTTCCAAATAGTGGAGCATGGCCCTATAACCCTTTGGTAAGCTTAGTACCACGTTTGCATTGAAATTGACAGATATCAACATTTCTTGTTTTTATGCGTGCAAAATGCTTTTCAGTGCGCTAGAATCACTTTTTGACCAACAATGTGTTTTTAGATTGTTTTCTGAAATGAACAGAAAAATCAACATTTCTTGTTTTTATGCGTGCCAAATGCTTTTCAGAGCTCTAGAATCACTTTTTGACCAACAATGTGTTTTTGACCTTACATTGTTGATTTTGCTCAAAACTATTGTATTCCACTTCCAAATAGTGGAGCATGGCCCTATAACCCTTTGGTAAGCTTAGTAACACGATTGCATTGAAATTGATGGATGTCAACATTTCTTGTTTATATGCGTGCAAAATGTTTTTCAGAGCGCTAGAATCACTTTTTGACCAGCAATGTGTTTTCGACTTTTTTTCTGAAATGAACAGAGATAAACATTTTTTGTTTTTACGCATGCCAAATGCTTTTCAGAGCTCTAGAATCACTTTTTGACCAACAATGCGTTTTTGACCCTACATTGTTGATTTTGCTCAAAACTATTGTATTCCACTTCCAAATAGTGGAGCATGGCCCTATAACCCTTTGGTAAGCTTAGTACCACGTTTGCATTGAAATATACAGATATAAACATTTCTTGTTTTTATGCGTGCAAAATGCTTTTCGGAGCGCTAGAATCACTTTTTGACCAACAATGTGTTTTCGACTTGTTTTCTGAAATGAACAGAAAAATCAACATTTCTTGTTTTTATGCGTGCCAAATGCTTTTCAGAGCTCTAGAATGACTTTTTGACCAACAATGCGTTTTTGACCTTACATTGTTGATTTTGCTCAAAACTATTGTATTCCACTTCCAAATAGTGGAGCATGGCCCTGTAACCCTTTGGTAAGCTTAGTACCACGTTTGCACTGAAATTGACAGATATCAACATTTCTTGTTTTTATACCTGCACAATTCTTTTCAGAGCGCTAGAATTACTTTTTGACCAACAATGTGTTTTCGACATGTTTTCTGAAATGAACAGAAAAATCAACATTTCTTGTTTTTATGCGTGCCAATTGCTTTTCAGAGCTCTAGAATCACTTTTTGACCAACAATGTGTTTTTGACCTTACATTGTTGATTTTGCTCAAAACTATTGTATTCCACTTCCAAATAGTGGAGCATGGCCCTATAACCCTTTGGTAAGCTTAGTAACACGTTTGCATTGAAATTGACAGATATCAACATTTCTTCTTTTTACGCAAGCAAAATGCTTTTCAGAGCGCTAGAATCACTTTTTGACCAACAATGTGTTTTCTACTTGTTTTCTGAAATGAACAGAAAAATCAACATTTCTTGTTTTTATGCGTGCCAAATGCTTTTCAGAGCTCTAGAATCACTTTTTGACCAACAATGTGTTTTTGACCTTACATTGTTGATTTTGCTCAAAACTATTGTATTCCACTTCCAAATAGTGGAGCATGGCCCTGTAACCCTTTGGTAAGCTTAGTAACACGATTGCATTGAAATTGATGGAAGTCAACATTTCTTGTTTATATGCGTGCAAAATGCTTTTCAGAGCGCTAGAATCACTTTTTGACCAGCAATGTGTTTTCGACTTTTTTTCTGAAATGAACAGAGATAAACATTTTTTGTTTTTACGCATGCCAAATGCTTTTCAGAGCTCTAGAATCACTTTTTGACCAACAATGCGTTTTTGACCTTACATTGTTGATTTTGCTCAAAACTATTGTATTCCACTTCCAAATAGTGGAGCATGGCCCTATAACCCTTTGGTAAGCTTAGTACCACGTTTGCATTGAAATTGACAGATATCAAAATTTCTTGTTTTTATGCGTGCAAAATGCTTTTCGGAGCGCTAGAATCACTTTTTGACCAACAATGTGTTTTCGACTTGTTTTCTGAAATGAACAGAAAAATAGACATTTCTTGTTTTTATGCGTGCCAAATGCTTTTCAGAGCTCTAGAATCACTTTTTGACCAACAATGTGTTTTTGACCTTACATTGTTGATTTTGCTCAAAACTATTGTATTCCACTTCCAAATAGTGGAGCATGGCCCTATAACCCTTTGTTAAGCATAGTAACACGATTGCATTGAAATTGATGGATATCAACATTTCTGGTTTTTATGCGTGCAAAATGCTTTTCAGAGCGCTAGAATCACTTTTTGACCAGCAATGTGTTTTCGACTTGTTTTCTGAAATGAACAGAGATAAAAAAAAATTGTTTTTTACGCATGCCAAATGCTTTTCAGAGCTCTAGAATCACTTTTTGACCAACAATGCGTTTTTGACCTTACATTGTTGATTTTGCTCAAAACTATTGTATTCCACTTCCAATTAGTGGAGCATGGCCCTATAACCCTTTGGTAAGCTTAGTACCACGTTTGCATTGAAATATACAGATATAAACATTTCTTGTTTTTATGCCTGCAAAATGCTTTTCGGAGCGCTAGAATCACTTTTTGACCAGCAATGTGTTTTCGACTTGTTTTCTGAAATGAACAGAGATAAACATTTTTTGTTTTTACGCATGCCAAATGCTTTTCAGAGCTCTAGAATCACTTTTTGACCAACAATGCGTTTTAGACCTTACATTGTTGATTTTGCCCAAAACTATTGTATTCCACTTCCAAATAGTGGAGCATGGCCCTGTAACCCTTTGGTAAGCTTAGTAACACGTTTGCATTGAAATTGAGAGATATCAAAATTTCTTCTTTTTACGCAAGCAAAATGCTTTTCAGAGCGCTAGAATCACTTTTTGACCAACAATGTGATTTCTACTTGTTTTCTGAAATGAACAGAAAAATCAACATTTCTTGTTTTTATGCGTGCCAAATGCTTTTCAGAGCTCTAGAATCACTTTTTGACCAACAATGTGTTTTTGACCTTACATTGTGGATTTTGCTCAAAACTATTGTATTCCACTTCCAAATAGTGGAGCATGGCCCTATAACCCTTTGGTAAGCTTAGTACCACGTTTGCATTGAAATTGACAGATATCAACACTTTTTGTTTTTACGCATGCCAAATGCTTTTCAGAGCTCTAGAATCACTTTTTGACCAACAATGCGTTTTTGACCTTACATTGTTGATTTTGCTCAAAACTATTGTATTCCACTTCCAAATAGTGGAGCATGGCCCTGTAACCCTTTGGTAAGCTTAGTAACACGTTTGCATTGAAATTGAGAGATATCAAAATTTCTTCTTTTTACGCAAGCAAAATGCTTTTCAGAGCGCTAGAATCACTTTTTGACCAACAATGTGTTTTCTACTTGTTTT